>NC_058130.1:398287852-398378626 GCF_016433145.1 Gracilinanus agilis
TGCGCATGGGTAGGGGGGGTGCGGGGGGAGGGGTTGAAGGGGAAAGGGGAGCATGAATCATGTAACCATGTTAAAAATGAATATTAATAAAAAAAATCAAAAAAAAAAAGTTAATAGACATGGGGCAGCTGGGTAGCTCAGTGGATTGAGAGACAGGCCTAGAGGCGGGAGGTCCTAGGTTCAAATCTGGCCTCAGACACTTCCCAGCTGTGTGACCCTGGGCAAGTCACTTGATGCCCATTGCCCACCCTTACCACTCTTCTACCTATGAGCCAATACACAGAAGTTAAGGGTTTAAAAATGTAGAAAAAAATAGTTAATAGACAGGGAATTCAGTGTTCCCTGCTCCTTTCAATCAATATTGTGACCAAAAATGCACATTACTTGTGGTAAAATATCATTTTGATAAGAATTCCTGTTCCATTTTTATACATTTATCTAGTATGTCTGATAAATGCGTAGATTATTCCCATAAAATTTTATAGAAATGGAAAATTAAGTATGACTCAATATTTATTAATATTTTCATCATTTTTAGGATGTATAAGGCTTTTTTCCAAGTCTTTAATATTTTGACCTCTTTCAAATGCCTTAAAATTCAACCCCATTATTTCTTTCAAAATTGTGTCATTTCCATTCCTACTCTCCCCTGTATATGTTTGATCTAGTCCTGGTACTCTTCCCAGCATTGTTTTCTATAGTGTTACATCTCCTTCTTCACACAGAAGATTAAAGACTGAAATGGAGGACAAATGCATGGATTCTACTATCATTCCTGTAGAACAATTTACAATAGAAATATCATATTTCCTTTTTTCATCTGCTTATTGCTCTTGTTCCCATGTTATCTTCTAACAGTAAATCCTGATGATTTTGCTTAACCAAATCTTTCAGCAACCTTTAAAAAAATTGTTTTCTCTTCAATTTTTCTTGATTTTTAAGAAGGATGGTATTTAAAATCTTCCACCATTTTCTTCCTTAACATTTCATAAACAACTCTCAAGACAGCAAGAACAAATAAAACAAAGTCAAAAGTGATAAAATAGAAGGAAACATGAAATATGTCAATGAGAAATTGACAGATCAAGAAAACAGGTCTACAAGAGACAATCTGAGAATCATTGGTCTTCCTGAAAAAGCAGAAATTAATAGAAATTTGGACTCCATACTAAAAGAAATTATTCAGCAAAACTGCCCTGAAGTTCTACAGCAAGAGGGCAATATAGACATTGAAAGGATCCATAGATCACCCTCTATATTGAACCCTGAAAAGACAACCCCCAGGAATATAATAGCCAAATTCAAGAGCTTCCAAGTAAAAGAAAAACATCTTACAAGAAGCCAGAAAGAGACAATTCAGATATCAAGTAGTACCAATCAGGATCACACAGGATCTGGCAGCCTCCACACTAAGAGACCACAAGGCTTGGAATATGATATTCAGAAAGGCAAGAGAACTAGGTCTACAACCAAGGATCACCTACCCATCAAAACTGACAATAAACTTCTGGGGGAAAGTATGGGCATTCAACAAGATAGAAGATTTCCAAGTATTTGCACAGAAAAGACCACGACTAAATGGAAAGTTCGATTTCCAACCTCAAAAACCAAGAGAAACTTGAAAAGGTAAACAAGAAACAAAGGGGAAAGAAAGAAAACTCTTATTTTTAAAATTGCCTCTTTAAGGGCTTCAATAAGCTCTAATTATTTGTATTCCTGTGTGGAGAAATGTTATGTATAATTCTCTGTAGTGAACGTTATTCACTATTCTAGTATTCACTATTATAGTAATCAGAAGAATTATACATAGGGAGAGGTTGGAATAGTAAATGGTCTAAGATGACATGGGGGGTGGGAAAGAGGGGGGTGAGTATTAGAGGACACCAAGAGAAACTTGAATGAATGAGAAAAATAGGATAATCTATCACACAAAAAGAGGGCATGGGAAGGGGAAGGGATGAATACTATTATAAGAAGGAGAGCAAGAGAGCATTAAGAGGTAATATTTAAACCTTACTCTCAGTGTAATTAACCTGGAGAGGGAAGAGTAGCTATATTATCCATTGGGGTATAAAACTCAATCTAACCCTACTGAGAAAGTCAGAATGGATAAACCAAGGGGAGTAGGGGAGTGGGGAGGTCAAAAAAGGGAGGGAAGAAGAAGGTGGAGGGAATTCATTAGCCCTTAAAAATAAAAAGAGGGGAATAATAAGGGAGGGGGTAGAAAGGGAAGTTAATCAAGGGAGGGGACAAGGGTTACTGACTTAAAGCAAACCACTGGTTTGAAAGGAAATAGTTTAAGAAGAAGGGGTAGAAATAGGAGAGGATACCAAAATGTTGACAAATACACAACGGATAATTATAACTCTGAATGTGAATGGGATGAACTCTCTCATAAAACGAAAGCAAATAGCAGAGTGGATTAGAAACCAAAATCCTACCATATGTTGTCTACAAGAAACACATATGAGGTGGGTAGACATACACAAGTTTAACGTCAAGGGCTAGACAAAACCTTTTGGGCATCAAATGAGAAAAAGAAGGCAGGAGTGACTATTATGATTTCTGACAAAGCCAAAGTAAAAATAGATATGATTAAAAAGACAAGAAAGGTCATTACATCTGGATTAAAGGCAGTATAGACAATGAGGAAATAACATTGCTCAATATGTATGCACCAAGTGGCATAGCATCCAAATTCATAAAGGAGAAACTGGCAGAGCTCAAGAAGGAAATAGATAGTAAAACCATAATATTGGGAGGTCTAAATATTCCTCTTTCAGATCTAGATAAATGAAACCAAAAAAATAAATAAGAAAGAGGTAAGAGAGGTGAATGAAGTCCTAGAAAAATTAGATTTAATTGATATGTGGAGAAAAATAAATTGGGACAAAAAGGAATACACCTTCTTTTCAGGTGCACATGGTACATTCACAAAGATTTTCCATGTAATAGGGCATAGAAACATTGCAAACAAATGCAAAAGAGCAGAAATAATAAATGTAACCTTCTCAGATCATAATGCAATAAAAATAATAATTAGTAAGGGCACATGGACAGGCAAATCAAAAACAAATTGGAAATTAAATAATATGATTCTCCAAAACCAGCTAGTCAAGGAAGAAATCATAGAAACAAATAACAATTTCACTGAAGAGAATGACAATGATGAGACATCCTACCAAACTCTGTGGGATGCGGCCAAGGCAGTACTCAGGGGGAAATTTATATCCTTGAGTGCATATATTAACAAATTAGGGAGGGTAGAGATTAATGAATTAGGCATGCAACTTAAAAAATTAGAAAGCAAGCAAATTAAAAATTCCCAGATGAAAACTAAATGAGAAATACTAAAAATCAAGGGAGAAATTAATAAAATCGAAAGTAAAAAACTATTGATTTAATAAATAAGAGTAGAAGCTGGTATTTTGAAAAAACAAATAAAATAGACAAATTACTGGTCAATCTAATAAAAAAAAAGGAAAGAAGAAAACCAAATTGACAGTATCAAAGATGAAAAGGGAGACCTCACCTCTAATGAAGGGGAAATTAAGGCAATAATTAAAAACTATTTTGCCCAATTATATGGCAATAAATATAGCAACCTAGGAGATATGGATGTATATTTACAAAAATACAAATTGCCTAGATTAACATTGGAAGTAATAGAATATCTAAATAATCCCATATCAGAAAAAGAAATTGAACAAGCCATCAAAGAATTCCTAAGAAAAAATCGCCAGGGCCTGATGGATTCACAAGTGAATTCTATCAGACATTCAAAGAGCAACTAATCCCAATACTATACAAATTATTTGATATAATAAGCAAAGAAGGAATCTTACCAAATTCCTTGTATGACACAAATATGGTACTGATTCCAAAGCCAGGTAGATCAAAAACAGAGAAAGAAAACTACAGACCAATCTCCCTAATGAATATAGATGCAAAAATCTGAAATAGAATACAAGCAAAGAGACTCCAGCAAGTAATCACATGGATCATCTACCATGATCAGGTGGGATTTATACCAGGAATGCAAGGATAGTTCAACATTATGAAAACCATCTACATAACTGACCATATCAACAATCTGACAAACAAAAATCACATGATTATTTCAAAAGATGCTGAAAAAGCCTTTGACAAAACACAGCACCCATTCCTATTGAAAACAATGAAAAGTATAGGAATAGAAGAACCTTTCCTACAAATAATAAATAGTATATACCTAAAACCATCAACAAGCATCATATGCAATGGGGATAAATTAGAAGCCTTCCCAGTAAGATCAGGAGTGAAACAAGGATGCCCATTATCACCTCTATTATTCAACATAGTACTAGAAACACTAGCAGTAGCAATTAGAGGAGAAAAAGAAATTGAAGGTATCAAAATAGGCAATAAGGAGACTAAGCTATCACTCTTTGCAGATGATATAATGGTATACTTAAAAAATCCTAGAGAATCAACTAAGAAGCTTGTAGAAATAATTAACAATTTTAGCAAAGTTGCAGGATACAAAATAAATGCACATAAATCATCAGCATTTCTACATACTTCCAACACATCACAACAGCAAGAGGTAGAAAGAGAAATGCCATTTAAAATCACCCTAGACAATATAAAATACTTAGGAATCTATCTACCAAAACAAACACAGAAATTATACGAAAACAACTACAAAACACTTTCCAAACAAATAAAACTAGATCTAAACAATTGGAAAAACATTGATTGCTCATGGGTAGGATGAGCTAACAGAATAAAAATGACCATTCTACCCAACTTAATTTACCTATTTAGTGCCATACCTATCAAACAACCAAAAAACTTTTTTACTGAATTAGGAAAAACTATAACAAAGTTCATTTGGAATAACAAAAGATCAAGAATATCAAGGGAAATAATGAAAAAACATGTGAAGGAAGGGGGCCTAGCAGTACCAGATATTAAACTGTACTATAAAGCAGAAGTCATCAAAACAGTATGGTACTGGCTAAGAGACAGAAGGGAGGATCAGTGGAATAGACTTGGGGTAAGTGACATCAGCAAGACAGTGTATGATAAACCCAAAGAGCCCAACTTTTGGGACATGAATCCACTATTTGACAAAAACTGCTGGGAAATTTGGAAAACAATATGGGAGAGATTAGGTTTAGATCAACATCTCACACCCTATGCCAAGATAAATTCAGAATGGGTGAATGATTTGAATATAAAGAGGG
The DNA here is from genome assembly GCF_016433145.1 of Gracilinanus agilis. NCBI lineage: Eukaryota > Metazoa > Chordata > Mammalia > Didelphimorphia > Didelphidae > Gracilinanus > Gracilinanus agilis. The sequence continues at coordinate 398,293,081 of NC_058130.1, forward strand.
AAACTATGAATAAGTTAAGTGAACACAGAATAGTATACTTGTAAGATCTCTGGGAAAGGAAAGATTTTAAAACCAAGTAAGAGTTAGAAAACAACTCTGTGGTAACACCTTACACCTAGCAGATTGGCCAATATGGCTGCAAAGGAAAGTGTTAAATGTGGGGAGGGATGTGGCAAAACTGGAATAGTAATACACTGCTGGTGGAGTAGGAAATTGGTCCAACCATTCTGGAGGGCAATTTGAAACTATGCACAAAGGGTTTTTTAAAAATGCCTACCCTTTGACCCAGCCATACCACCGCTGGATTTGTACCCCAGACAGGTAATAAGGAAAAAGATTTATGCAAAAATATTTATAGCCCCATTCTTGGTGGTAGCAAAAAATTGGAAAATGAGGGGGTGTCCATTGATTGGGGAATGACTGAACAAGTTATGGTACATGATGGTGATGGAATATTATTATGATGAAAAGAATAAAGAACTGGAGGAATTCCATGTGAACTGGAATGACCTCCAGGAATTGATGTAGAGTGAAAGGAGCAGATCCAGGAGAACATTGTACACAGAGACTGATATATTATGGCACAATCGAATGTAATGGACTTTCCTACCAGCAGCAATGCATTGACCCAGGACAATTCAGAGGAACTTATGAGAAAGAATGCTGTCCACATCCAGAGGAAGAACTGAGGGAGAAAAAACACAGAAGAAAAACATATGATCAATTACATGGTTCATTTAAGATGTGATTGGGGTTTTGGTTTTAAAATATCACTCTACTGCAAATATGAATAACAGGGAAATAGGTTTTGAATAATGATACATGTATAACCCAGGGGAACTTGCTTGTCAGTTCCAGTAGCAGGTAGGGAAGATGGAAGAGGTGGAGGTTGGGAAGCATAAATCATGTAACCATGGAAAAATATTTTTAAAAAAAGAAAAACAAAGAAAATAACAACAACAACAATAAAAAAATCCTGATGGAGACAGCTCAGGAATCCAAGCCCAATAGCCTTTAAAATAGTATTTTTTCACTTACTACTAGACTTTCTTCCTGTCCAGTCTCTATAGACATCATCCAGGGAACTACAAGAGTATGACTACCAATTGGCAATTAACTACTATCTAGGTCAGGGATTCCCAAAGTGGGCGGTACCATCCCCTGGTGGATGCAATGATCCAGGAGAGTGGTGATGGCACAGGTGCATTTATCTTTCCTATTAATTGCTATTAAAATTTTTAAAAAATTAATTTCCAGGGGCCTAAGTAATATGTTTTCTGGAAAGGGGGTGGTAGGCCAAAAAAGTTTGAGAACCACTGATCTAGTTGATCCAGTCTAGCTAAAACAGTAGGTCAGTCTTAGGGGAAGACAGGAAAAGACAGGCAATACAAAAGTCAAATCATTCTCACCACCTAGACCAGTGATGGGCAAACCATGGCCTGCAGGCCATATGCAGCCCACCTGAAATGTTCTATCTGGCTGTGTAACATTATTCCTAATCTGATGAATACAACGAGTAGGATACATTACAATGAAAGTTCGAAACAGTTGCCTTAGAAACAGACAAATGAGCATTTCCTTTCCTTTGGCCCTCTATTTAAAAAGTTTGCCCATCACTGACCTAGACTATCAGACAGATTTACATTAGGTTCCAAATCCCTAGAGCCCTCTTCCGTACCACCAGCCCTGCTTTCTCTCACAGTTCCACATAACCCTCACCCAGGAAAGCAATGCTTGTAGAGATGGAATTTGACAAGTGGTACTGCAAGGGTTTCAGACTTTCTTGCCTCATCCTGACCCCTTAGTCCTTAATTGCAGCAGCAGCTAATTAAGACCTAGAAAAGAAAGAACTAGTCAACAAAGCCCTTGACACAGAAAGTAATCCAACATTAAAAAAAGGTATAGTTTTTTTAATGAGGATAAATCTTGAAAATAGAATATTTGCCAGGTCACCATAAGGACTATGGGACAATTGCTTTTTACTTGCACTTGAAACCATTTATATGTGCTTTTTCTGCCAAATTACAAAGTAAATTCCTTCAAAGCATGGACAGTCTCAGTTATTGTATTATCTTCTCAATATTTAGCACAATTCTTTGCCCATCTCAAATGCTTAATAAATGCTTTTTGTTCAGTTATTCATTAATCATTGTAGTCAATAAAGATAATTCAAATTTTGATGATTCTTTAAGGTTTATAAGATATTTAAGATTTTTTAAATGTTTCCTCACAACCATATCATTTTTCAAGAATGGGCATCATGGTCTACTGAATAGCACTTTGGATTGAGTCAGCAAGACCTAGACCCACTTATTGAGTCAACGTTCATGACCTATATAGCCATCCACAAATCTCTTAATTGTTCAGGTTTGTGCCTCTGTTTCCTCATCTATAAAATGAAAGAACTTGACCTAATATTTTCTAAGACCCCTTTCATCTCTAACTCTTTGATCCCAGCTTCATTTTATGTGAACTTTCTGAGGCTCTGAGAGGTTGTGATTAGTCCAAATTTGTGTAGCTAGAAAGAACAACACCAATGCATGCAGGCGGGGGAAATTAGCTAAATGCTTAGTCTTTGCCACAGTTTTTCAATAGTTCAGTTTAGTAGATATTCAGGCTCAGCATCCAAGTGGGACAGCTAGGATTATTCTGATCTTAGAAAAAGATCCACAATAAAAAGTCCACACAAAGAATAGCTACCTGAATAACTGACCGGGCACAATGCTGTGAATCAGCAGGACCAATGGGTAGCCATCAGCAGTTATAACCTATTGCTCCAGTCAGTAATTACCCCTGGGCAGCCCTAAATCATACCATCAGTGCACTGGGTCAGAATGGCCTTTCTTCTCCTGAGCAAATAATAAGTGTTTTATTTGGACAAACTATATTGCAGCCCAAACCATACAGATTCCTTGGTTTGTTAATCCTCCCAATCCATCTGATAGTCATCAGAAAAGGCAGGAAAGGGAGCCATTATTGGCCCTCATTTGCAGGTGAAGAATGGGAGGCATTGAGAGGTTAAATGACTTGCCCCAGGTCCCTCAAAGAGCCTGGGAGGAGATGGGATTAACATCAGACTGCCTCATCTCCCTGCTGGATACAGCCACTTCAGAAAATCCTGAGGAATGAAATATTGCTCAGCTTGATAGGAACCAACAGAGGCAGCCCCCTCATTATAGCAAGGATTATTAGCAGCTTGTAGCATTCCCTGTGCATTCATGTAGTGCTGACCAAGGTACTTCAGGAGGTTGTTCCTTTTACTAATTAAACCTTCAGTTCATAGAATTGTTGAACAATAGATCTTTAGAGACAGAAGGGTCTTAGAGATCAAGTCCCTTATTTTTTCAGATGAGGAAAACTCTTCCACCACCATTACCCCCATAGTTCAGAAGCAACTGATTTAGTCAAATGAATTTATAAGTTTGTCACCAAATTCAGCCACCAATTTGCTGTTTCATTAAATTCAGGGGATCTATGTCCAAGAAGCCATCCCAAAGAGGGATTGGTCTTCCTTTATCCTTATTTTAACTATTTTTCAGGGAAAAAATTGAGGATTTCCTTCCCAAATTATACTAGTAACAGTGGAATGGAGACCAAGGTGAATGAGAATTTGATTCAACCACAAAAACAACAAATATATACATATATGTGTGTGTATACACATATATGTTAATAAATAAATGTCTATAATAAATACTAAGTGTCTATGTGTCAGGCATTATATTAGGCCTTGGGAATTCATAGTTTGTTTCAAAGGGGTTCAAAGACATCAAGAGGGTAATATCTTGATTTGTTCATGGGTAAGATTTAAGTGAGGTTGAGTTGCACAAAGTCTTCAGCCTCACTCTTTATTCCACAGTCATCAAAGTGCAGTGCCAAGACGAAAGTCAAGACAAATGGTGATGGTCCAGGATGCAGTGGATGGCCTTGGAATCTGGGATATCTAACTAAACTCTAAGTACTCATGGTGCTTACAACAGCCTCCTTCAAGACCATTGGACTGAATTGTTCTCATCTGCCCATTCCACCACAGGGAAATATTCACATATATGGGGTAAACATCCCCCTAACTCTCCAGATGGGTCTGAGGCCTATTGGTTACCTTAAACCTGGTTTAGTCAGTCCATCTGCCCCAAGAGGATTTTATTGGGGTATAACTACTGTGCATGCTATGATTCTTGGAGCCACAAGTGAGAGGTGAACCCAAAAGGTAGATGAACAGCCCTGACATCAGAGGTGCTGGGCTCCCTGAATACTACAATAAAAACCAAACAATTCTCTCTCACTGAGCTCACATTCTACTGGTAGGGAAAGAATTACAACATATGCCCAGGTAACTATAATACAAAATAATATGAGGTGGGGAGAAAGTTTAGGCACTACAACAAGTTTTCATGTAGGAACTGGTATGTTAACTAAGCTTTGAAGGAATATAAAGATACTAAAAGACTGAGGAGGAGATCATACATTCTAAGGATAGAGAATGAAATAGACTAGTAAATGTAAGATTTCAGGAGAAGATTCCCTGGAATGGAATATAGTATTCCTGAAACTAAAATAAAATTTGATGGACTGTCAAATCTGTGAAGGAAAATAATGTGACATAAATCTGGAAGTATAGATTGAATGGGAAGTCTCAAATGCCAGTTTGGGAACAGATATTTTTATTCTGGTAGTGAAAGGGAGACATAGCAGCATCATGGTATGGCCAGGATTGTCTCTTATATGGATTATGTTGGCAAATCTATGGAGGATGGATTGGAAAGAGGAGAGATGAAGCAGGGAAATTATTAGTCAGGAGGCTTTTGTGAGATAACAAAGAGTGAAGAAGACAGATGTGAGAAATACTGTGGAAACTGATTCCTTCCTTATACGACTTTGCTGATGGTAAGATGGAGAGGGGCAGGATTACATGCTGATTAAAGTCTCAGGTATACTCCCAGCTATTAGAAAATCCATCTCCTTCTCTTCTTACTTGCTCCCTCTTTGAGCCCCTAAAAATATTACCAATTTGCTATAAACCAGCATTTGTCTTTTTTGGATCTGACTTATGATTTCATTGTCATAGTGAAGGTGAGGAATTCCCTCTGCCCACAAAGATCAATACCTTCTCTGAAGCTAATAGTCTTAGAATTTTGGCTATCACCCACCAATGTGTGTCAGAGGTGGGACTGAAAACCTCTTCTTCTTGACTCTAGGACCAACACTCCATGCACAATGTAATTCTAGCTCTCTTTCTTAGTGTAAAAAAAAAAGAGAGAGGCAGGGGTGGGGGGCAATGCAAGCTTGATTCTACCAATCTGTATCTGTTATACTGAAAATCCCCTTGGTTGCATTGTGAGCCCAAATGCATGAGTTCTACAAAACCAGGGCTTTGTAACTGATAAAAAAAAACCCTCCTCCATGGGAGCTATTATTGTAACTGTGAATTGTGCAGCCTGAGGGGGGTATTGCTCATGCTCAGAGCTTTAAGAGGGAGGAGGGAATTGAGAGCTACGAAAGAGAGAAGAAATGGTGGGAGAATTGGGGGGGATGAGGGATGAGGAGTGGCAAACTAGAGATATTTCTTGACAGTACAGGTTTGAGTCTTTTACATTTCCCACCTGTTTCTCTGAAAATAGGAGCCTCCCCCTCCTAGAGAAAAAAAAAACCCAGACTATGAGGAAGGCTTTCCTATTCCTTAAAGTAATGTCTTTTATAAAGTTTCAAGAGTTATCTAGTGTCAGTGTCATATAAGGTCCTAACTTGAGGAAAAGACTGTTAGTAAAGGAATAATTTCATTCCCCATTAAAAGCATGTTTTATTTCTTTTAATTTTATTAGTTTCTAGTCAACAAGCATTCATTTTTCTCTCCATGCCTCCCTCTACTCACTGAGAGAAAAAAAGGTAGAAAAAAATACAAAATGCAAAAATCACATAAGCAGAGAAAGTATATCTCCATATTGTTCATTCCAAAAATATGTTTCTTATTTTGCACATTAGTCTACCATCCTCTGTCATGGTGCAGGCATCTTTATTAATCTTCTGAAATCCTGGATAATCAGAATTTAGTTAATGTCTTTCAAAAATGTTGATTTTTATAATATTGATATATAGTACAAATTGTTTTTCTGATTCTATTCACTCTGCTCTGCATCAGAACATACAAGTTTTTCCAAGAACCATCTTTTTAATCCACTTCTTACATTCCAGTTATAGTCCATCATATTAATATATCATAAATTGTTCAGCCATCCCCCAATTAATGGCATGCCCTTGGATCTAATTTTTTGCCATCACCAAAAGAGCTGAGATGGGAGAGAGAGAGAGAGAGAGAGAGAGAGAGAGAGAGAGAGAGAGAGAGAGAGAGAGAGAGAGAGAGAGAGATTTTTCTCTTATTTTGACCTCTTTGGGATATACACTTACTGGTGGTTTAGTTGGGTCAAAGAGCAAGGATATGTAACCTAGCTTTAAAAAGTCACATATTAAACAAATGAAATGTTCATAACTAAACATAGGAAGAAGCATAAAAAATAAAACATGTTTTTGGATATATTAAATTTAAAATGACTTGCATAAACAAATACAACACAACTAAGAGTATAAGGAAAATAATTCACTGCGAAAAATCTTCATAGTAAGTTTCTCTAATAAAAGTTTCATTTTTGAGATATACTATATAAAGAATGGATTCAAATTTATATGAATAAGAGGTATTCCCCAAAAGGTAAAGGGTCTAAAGACCTGAAGAGGCATTTATCAAGGGCAGAAATCAGGCTATCTATAACTGAGTTGTTCTAGATGGTCAAACTACTAATAATCAGTGAAATGAAAATTAAAGCAATTCTGAAGTGCTATCTCTCACACACCAAATTTATAAAGATGATGGAAAAAAAAGAAAATGGCAAATGTTTGAGGGGCTATGGGAAAACAAGTACATTGATAAACTATTATTGGGCCTATGAATATGTCCAACCACTCTAGAAAATAATTTGAAATTATACACAAAAGTTACTGAACACCACATGTCCTTTGATCCAGCTAAAAAGTGGTTTTGTAAATGTATCTTTGGTTAAGTGTATAATAATATAATATGCAAAAGTATTTTGAGTTTACAAAGTTTGGGCCAGCTGAACTAAGAGGAAACTAGGAAACAAGAAATCTAAAGGGAAAGAAAGGTAAGCCAAAGATTCTATTACCATATATTCTACTTTACTCTCTTCTTACAGCCTATGGTACAGGAATCAAAAGACCTAGGTTCAAATCCTGCCTCTGATTTTTATTACATGTGTGGTTTTAGGCAAATCACTTGGCTACCCTGGATCTCAGTTTTGCCATATATAAAATAAGTGAGTAGGAGTAAATGTCATCTTTAGTTCACTCCAACTTTAGATCTATAACCCTAAAGTACATAGCTCCTTGCTGCTTCTGTATTATATAGTTGTGGAATAAGAATTGTTTATAAAAATTATCAGAATTACTTTCTCCAAACTCTGGACCCAATTAACCATGGATCAATGCAAAATCGGTATCATAATAAATTTTGTATAGGTCTTGAATAAAAATTTCTTTATGTCCACTAGACTATATAGAATGAAGATAGACATTATTTTGGTGTATTGGTATGTGAATTTACTATTATAGGAGGAAAACATTCTGGAATTTACAGTATCTAGAGTACTTTTCTTAAGTACTATCGGACAATTATGACTTTAAAGAGATGTGACAGATTCCCCTCTTCATTTTACAGATAAAGGAATGAGCCCAGAAAAGATAGTAACTTTCCTCAGGTCAAACAAGTAGTAAGTAGAAAAGCCAGGATGCAAATTAAAGTCCTCTAATTCCGAATTGGACCTTCATTTTTCTCCCTTCTCCCTTTCAAGAACTGCCTAAATCTTCCAAAAGTGCAATTATGACTACTCAGTAACTATCAATTTCTCCCTATTTGGAGTCAACATAAACTACACAGAGTAGTGTTTAAAACCCTACATAATTTGGCTCCTGTGTACCTTTTTCATACATATTTCTTTCATTTGTGCACTCCATATTTCAGACAAATTGGCCTTCCTGATGTCCCTCAAAGATGACACTTCACCTCCCACATCTCTGCCTTTGCAGGCTTTCCCTTCCACCCTGTTTAACCCACCAGGAACATGACTCCCACTATTTGACTCTGTCAAAGAATAAGAACTAAACATAGCCAGTCCTGTACTCACTAAGGGAGTACTATTTGTTGAACACCAAAAGGTACTTGAAAGTTTCAATAAGCTCTTTGTGGTTTTAAGAAAACTCTTAAATTTACCATTATCTCTGTGCTCATACCCTCCTGGGTGGAGAAGAGCTTTTCTTAACTCTAGGAATGTGGTCTGTATAGAATTACCCAATTAAACCTGTGGCTAGAGGCTCCACCTACAATAACTTCATCCTTTTGTTTCCTTTTGTGGTATATTTAGAGGAACTCAAATTACATCAAAATGGACTAATAGAAATTACTAAATAAGCCTTGGTTTACCTGCCTTCTCTAATGGGGATAGGGAGGAGGGAGTTAACTAGGAATTTTAATGTAACAAATAAATACATTGAAATTTAAAAAAAAGAAAGAAAAGTGCTATGAGTAGAGATAGTAACTGGCACACAAAGTATTTAATAAATGTTTGTTGATTGACTTGAATTTTCTACTATGCCATGTCATTAAAGTGATTCTCTCCACCATCTTGTATTTGATATTCCAAATATATAGTATCTTATTCATTTTCTTCTATTAAGTTTATATGGATATGGATGTGTTTATGAACTGGACAACCCATTGTTTCTCATGTGATTCCATCCCCTTAGTCCCTACGGGCAGTTACATAGAACAAAATAGATAGGGCACTGGAATTGGAATCAAGAAGGCTTGAGTTGAAATCTGACTTCACATGCTTATTCATTGCATTACTCCGGGCAAATCACTGTCTTAGTATCCTCAACTGTAAAATGGGGAGGATAACAAAACCTACTTCCCAAGGCTGTTGTAAAGATCTTAGAAGATCATATTTGTAAATCACTTATCACAGTGCCTGCCACATTATAGGTGGTGCTTAATACATGTTTGTTTCTTGGCAACCCCCTCTCTTCTTTGGGGCTATTGTCCTTGAAAAAATGAAATTGAAATAAAATTAACATCAGACTTCACTGGAAGCAGGGTGACTGTGTTAATATGCCTACTCCATCATACTACTATATGCTTCTTTTCCATCTTTGTTTCCCATCTCCCTACCACCACCAAGATGATCATGTAAACATGTGTCATAAGCAGTCTGCCTGTCTGTGGGAAGATGAGGAAGAGGTTGGCTTTTTTACAGCCATTTTAAATCCTTCCTGGCATGGAGAGAAAATGTTCCTTAAAAATTAGAACTGATGTTAAGTCTCTGCAACCTTCCCTAAGTAGATTTAGCCATCAACAATTAGCCATCACATTTGTTTCCTTAGAGAACTAGAACAACATTTGGAACACAAATTCTGAGGCTGGAAGCTGAGTATATCAAAATCCTCTGAAATCTGACTCTACTAGCTTGCAATTTGCCCCTCCTTCTGAAAATAATTGTATTGATCTCTTTATATAACTTGAAAACCATGGTAAGAAGCCAACTTGTTACTTTTTTGCTACAAGGGACATATTTCCAAATAGCCTTTCACATCCCTCAATGAAGTGGAACCCCCTAAGTCTGGGGTGAACTTATTGCTGGCAGGAAAACATTGTGTTCCCCCAGGAGGATGGCTTTAATTGGAAATAGCTGTAGTGGTTGCTATTTTTTATGATTTCCTAGTCTTCAAAGCATTGACTCCATTAGGAAGTATATGAAGAATTTATCTATAGTATGGTTGCTGTGGCTGTGAATAAAGTGTTTCATTAGTCTTAAACTGATTAGGACTTATTCAAACTAGTTTTAGACTTTTCATTTGATTTAGATTTTTTGATTTGGTTGATTGATTCAATCAAACTTGGGATTCCTGTGATATATATTAATTGGTGTTGAGATTTTTAAAAACTACCTACATACCATTTATTATGACCTCATTCAAAATATCTAATTCATCCAAGAATAGAGTTAGGAGCTCCTCCAGGGGATTTCTTTATGAATAGCAATCAGTCAACATGTATTTGTGGACCGCCTAGTATGTGCTGTGGGGGATGCAATTAAGGATAATTGTGGTCCTACTTTGCAACAAAAGGAGATGATGACACATGGGAAATATTTAGTGACTGAATAAAAGATTCGAACATACTTCTTTTCCTGTTTATAGCACAGCAATTCAGAATCATGCATTTGAACAGCATGACAGTCCAGTGGTAGTTTAATTCAGTGGTAAAAGTCTTCTGAGAATTACTATTAGAGATGGAGGACTGAGTTGACCAGTTTGTGAAGGAACATCCCTGAGAGACTATAGCACTTTTCCTGGAGTAGCTCTGACTGATGGCACTATCTGCACAAGAAGCCAAAACACCAACAAATTAGAAGTACCAATTAAAGATTCCTTCTGGATTCTACAAGGCCGTTGGTGTGGAGTACAGAAGAGAGCTACACCTCAAAAGAAACTTAATGATGACTCCACTAAGAACAAAAGGAACTCACACTAATCAGGAACTTTGAGTTTACCTTTCAGGTACATGTAGTCTCTAAGTTTGAACCCACTCTTGCAGGGGCTTTGTATGTGCAAAGGGAGCATGCACTCCTTGTTTGGGGGGAATGTTTTTGTAACAATTGTCCTTATTATTCATTTTTATTCACTCTCATTTGCAAAGATTAATAAAATTATTTTAGCTGATTGATAATGGGAACGTACTATGTAGGTATTTGTGAGAGATTATACTAGAAAAACTCAGTTCAGAATTGTTCTTAAAACTCTAAGTGCCTTACCAATACAAGTAGAAATGGAGGCGATAGCTCTGGTTTGATGCTGAATTAGTGTTATGGAAAGATCAAACTGTTCTAATCCTAGATCTGATCTTTGGCCAGGTCACTGCTTTATTTACTAAAATGGAGATAATTATACTTGATCATCCTGTGTATGCTTTTGGTGAGGAGACATCAAGTGGAATATAGTGCAGGAGAGAAACACAAATTAACTCAGACTCAGATTTGGATTTGAATCTGGATTATGACATTTACTACCTTCGTGGCCTTGAGCTAGTCAAGCACTTAACCTCTGGTCCTCAGTTTCTTCCTTTATAAAATTAAGGTTTTAGATAGCTTCTAAATTCCTTTCTAGGTCTAAATCTATGATCCTATGAACATAAATGAAAATGCTTTGGAAGTGACTTCTTAAGTTTCCTGACGTATTAAAATGAACATGTAGGATCCATAATAGAGTAGGTTCACAATTCAAAGGAAAGTCAAATTGACCTAAATTTGTTTTATATGATGGAAACATCTAAACCCAACCTGAAGGTTCTAGATATTATTTTCTCATATTTGATGGAACAGATTAAAAAGGTATCCTAAGAACTAATGTGAATAAAATTGTCTTAATTTCAATTTATATGCCTCTCTTAATAAAGACTCCTTGGGCCAAGATGATCACTTCCATTTCTATCTTCTTTCTTGTGTATTATTCTTATGAAATGAATTTCTAGGTATAAGCTTCTCTATACTTAGCCTTCTTTAAAGAACTAAGAGTCACTTCAACACCACAATGAAGTATTAGCTGTAGATAAGCATTATAGTGGATTCTCAGGGGTCTTGTGCAAAGAGGATGGGATCTGGAGACAAAGGACATAGGTTCAAATCCCATTTCTGATACTTACTCTCTGTGTTACCTTCAGAAGGCCCCTTCACTTGGTTCTCAATATATTGAATTAGGGGTTTGAAATGCTCTGATTTCCAAGGCCCCTTCTAGCTCTAGATTTTATGATTGCTCTTCCATTTTTCCAAAAATTAAAAGTTTGGGATTGATTTTCTGCAGATTAATACATTCTACTGCATTTCCTTGTATTTCTTCCTTTTCTTTTCTTACTAGGCTGAATTAGTATTTACAGCATTTATAGAAGAGAGGGAGAGAATGCTGAACAAATTCTCTAAAACCTCGAGAGATTGCAAACCTATAGCATTCCATCCCAGGAAGAAGGCAACATGCTCTAATTCCCTTCTTTACATGACCAAATAGGATCAGTGACTACCATTTATTGCTGACAGGGATGAGATATGCCTTAAAAATTTGTGGAACTGGAGAAGATCTCAATATTAATTCCTGGGACAAATCTGTAGATGTGCTCATACATCCCTTCCAGAGCTATATACGATGGTGGAGAAGGAGTGATGAGTGACTACTTACTATAAGGTTTAGTATTCAGTGGTATTAATTCCTAAGAATTTTATCTTGTTGGTTTTCTATCTTTTTTTGTCCTGTGGACTAAATCATAACTCTTCACTGATGGCATATAATTCTTCTTTGGGGCAGGGTGAGTGGAATATTGTGAGTTAATGGGGGCTGAGAAAAGTATGGTTTGCCATCATGTTGGTCTTGTGACCCTGAAGCAGTAGCTCTACTTTAAAAATAAAATGGAAAGATCCTCAGTATTCTTCCCACTTTGACAGTCCTTACAAATCTTCTGCATCTCATTTCCCCCTACCTGTACAAGGAGAGTTTCTTCTGAGCCAGCTGCTTTAAATCAGAAAAGAGTATCCATAAGCTCAAGCATGGTGGGTAAATGTTGCAAGGTCTCCAGTCTAAATGATAGCCATAACCTGAGAAAATGGGCATGGACTTAGCAATGTCTGCTCAGACATGAAGAAAACCTCAGATTGGCACAACTGATGATAACAGGTTATTTCCCTGTTTCCTTTATATGTGCTTTATATGGCCTGAATGGAAGGAAGGATATCTTACCATAGCACAAATTTACCCAAGTTCTCATCATTTCTTTCCTAGACTATTGCAATCACATTTTTTTTTAATTTTTTAAATTGAATTCTTGCCTTTCATCTTAGAATCAATACTGTGTGTTTTGTTCCAAGGCAGAAGAGCATTAAGGGTTAAGCGATTCAGATAAAGGGACTTGAGCAGGGTCACACAGCTATGAATTGTTTGAGGACACATTTGAACTCAGGACCTCCTGTCTCTAGGCTTGGCTCTCAATCTGCTGAACCAACTCGTTTCCCCCGCAATCATCTTTTAATTGCTCTTCCTGCATTCAGTGACTCCAAGCTGTCCTTCATGACATTGCCAAAAGTAATTTTCCTAATGCATAGAATAACTTTAAAAAATTGAACTCCTTGCCTATAGTAAGGTTTCAGTCAATAATTGCTAAATTTAAAAATTCATTTGCATAATTGGTTAACATTAGAAAGGATCTTACAGAGTTCAACTACCTCCATTTCTCAGAAGAAACAGCGAGGCTCCAAGAAATGTCATGATTTGTTCAAGATCTCACAGTAGAAATAAGTAGAAGGGCAGGATTCGAACACATGTACTTTGACTCTGGTTTCAGCTGTTTCTATGATACCTTGCTAAGTATCATAGCTGTAATATGTAAATTTGATTAATGTATAGTATTGTAGAAAATAATCATAGCACATGTTAATATGGCATTTTGAGGTGTGCAAAGTTGATTGCATACATTAATCAGGCTGGAATCCAGTTTCTTCTACTCTCTTCCTCACAAGAACCTCTACTTCCTTCAAGGAAAAGAAGCTCACAAATGATCCTCCTACATACCCCTTCTGTTCTGATCCAATAGGTACTAGTGACCTATAGGAGAGATCTATTTGTATTTGTATATATTATATATTTATTTAGGTATGTCCCTTCTGTCTTTGCCAATACAATGTAAGCTTTAAGGTAAGGATTGCTCTATTTTTGTCTTTCTATCCCCAAGCCCAACACATGTTATCTGATTGAAAAGAGACAACTAAGTCTCAGAAAAGTCAAATAACTTTCCTATAATCACTTAGCTGGCAAGGCTAAGAGGTGGGATTTGAACCTAGGACTCCCTTGATTCAAAGGCCAATGAATTTTCTTTTTACCTCTGACACCTCCCCACTATGCTTCCATTAATTTGTTTAGACATAAGGAAAACTCTACCGGGGGCAGCTGGGTAGCTCAGTGGATTGAGAGCCAGGCCTAGAGACAGGAGGTCCTAGGTTCAAACCCAGCCTCAGTCACTTCCCAGCTGTGTGACCCCATTGCCTACCCTTACCAATCTTCCACCTATAAGTCAATACACAGAAGTTAAGGGTTTAAAATTAAAAAAAAAACTCTACCTGACAAGTGAGATGATTTGATTAACATTTCCCAAGTCAAATATAAAAAAACCAAGACTCTACCAAGTTCTTCATATTCCCATGAGAAAGGTAGTTCCCCTCCTCATATGTATATATTGTTTCACTACTTTGAAATTCCCATCTTCCTCCCTTTTTTCTCCCTTAAATTTGCTTATTTTCTGAATTTAAAAAAAAAAGGATAAAAGGGGGTAGGCCAGTTTAAGGATCAAATCTCTGCAATATCTTTTGTCCCCTGCTGTTTAAGACTACTTCATAATTGCAGCTACCACTATCATGAAGCACTGCCGTGTTTGCTGGTACCCCAGCTGCACCTGCTTCCTCTGGCCCGGGGAGACTCAGCCTCTCTGCTCATCTTGTTCTAAAGAAGTGTCAACTGAAGCAAAGCAGCAAATGAATCTCCAAGCAACTCCCAGGGCATCCTTAGGAGACCTCAAATGATGATTAACCTTGGTCCTCAAGCTTCAGACAGAGAAAGAATTAACCTTCAAAGGCAATCAGGATGGAATGGTCAGAGTCAGCAGAAGCAGACTAGGGTCTCAGAGAAGCAAAGAAAGGAAGGATCTAGAAAGGATCTTTTCACTTCTGAGGAAAGGGGGAGAGAAAGGGAGGAAGGCCAACATATATGGAACACATCAAGCATCATCAGCTATGCTGAGTCAAGGATGGGTCAGAGCAGGGGTCGGCAACCTTTTTGGCCGTGAGAGCCATAAACGCCACATTTTAATTTCATGAGAGCCATACAGTGCTCACAGTGCGTGCTCCTGTAACAGTGCCTGAAAAAAAATTGACTTTATGGCTCCTGCAGAAAGAGCCATATCTGGCCCTCAAAAGAACCAGATATGGCTCAAGAGCCATACATTGCCAACCCCTGGGTCAGAGCCTTCCATAAAGAAGACAACAGCTGAGCTGAGTCTTGAAGGAAAGCATGTTCTAAGGATTCATAAGTGAGGAGAGTCAACACTCTAAGCATAGAGGACAGAGCCCTGCAGAGGCATTGAGAAGACATACAGAATGTGAAATCTGGGGAACACCAGGCTAGTCAAGCTCAAGCACAAAGAGAACAAACAGAGAAGGATACAAAGGGTCAGGAAGCATCAATAGGAAGCCACAAACATGTCAGAAGCTATAAGCACCAGGCTCAGGAGTTTGAATTTTATTCCAGAAGCCATATGGGGCACCTGAAAGAACAGGTTTGAGAGCCAGACTTGGATTCTAGTTTTGCTTCAATCATTGACTATTGAGATCATCTTTTCTGAGTCAACAGTGATACCATACTGTCATATAGTAGTCACAAGCACATATCATAGTCTGAATTTTGTTAACCATAAAACCAGTAGGTTAGACTTCATGACCTCTAAGATCCCTTCCAGATCTGACATTGTATGATTTAACACTGCTATCCACAGTGTCTCAAAAATTACATTTTCTTTCAGTATATCTTTTTCCTACCTTCTCAGCCTCATAGAGACTAGAGGAGAAGTTGACACACTTTTTTCTTCCTGTTGTCATGTCCAGACAGACCTCTAAGCTCCCACATCATCACTCAATCATTTCCCTTCTTTTCAAGGTAATATCATCTTATACTACTTCCTTCTCTTAGTCTTCATTTTCTCTCTTTTTTTTTCATCTGCTCACCAGTGATCTCTCTCACCTTTGTCAGTGACACCAGTTCCTGATTTTAGTCTTCCCCTTTCATCATTCATATTGATGATTTTCCCAACATCTTTTCTTCACTTTTTTAAAAACCTTTTCAACTTCTATGACTTCAACTACTATGACTTCTGTCCTTAAGAAGAATTAGGAGATAGCAGATACTGGGCCCATCAAAATACTACTATCACTTTGACCACCATATTCTACTGTTTTCCTAATTGAGATAACCAATAATCATTAGCCCAAGAGCCTCAAGAATTGGAGTGTCCAATAGGCAACCAGACATGTTTCCAGTCCAAGTCCTAAAGCCATCATTGAGGAAAAAAATCATTGTAGATTGAGGGCCCACCTTTCTCATCAATATAATCTATAACTGCTGAACAATAACTACTAATAAATCAATAATCACAAGAACCTAGGGAGTGGCACTGGTTCTGCTTCCAGTCCTTCCTTTATAGTCATTACTTGAGAAGCAAAGCCAGTGGTGAAAGGACCAGCGATCCCCACAAGTTGTCAAACAACTGAGACACAGGGCAGGCAAAGTCAACTAGTTGAAGCAGCAAAGTTCCCTGAGAGAGAGGCAACTTTTGCCAGGCAATCTGAACCATTATCAATAACACCTTGACTACTATCTCCCTTTGTGCCCTCATAGAGACAGCCCAGAACCCTAAAACCAAGAGCTTGGAAATACCAGTGCTTCCAGTCAAATGCTAGAAATGGCCATCATACCAAGAAGAAACACCAATTGAGATACAGTCTGAAAACTGCTCCTACAGTTTCTATAGCCATAACTAAACCCACCCCCCCAAAAAAAAACACAACCAAAAAAGAAAAAAAAAGTTCTTGCCGCCACAGTCTTTGACACTGTCAATGAGTTCAACATAGAAAATGATGTGATTTTATTAATAGAAATTATATTAAAGGAGAGTCTAGTTTCCCATGTGACTTGTAGGTGAAATCTCCCATATATTTATAGTCTTCCTTCATTCCATTAGAATAGGAGCTCTTTGAGAGCAAGGACTGTCTTATTTCTTTATTCATATACCCAGTGCTTTGTACATAATAAGTCCTTAATAAATACTTTGTTCATTCATACATACATTACCACTAACTATATAGTAGAAGAATCACAGTGTAGGACTCATGATCACTTAAAATCATTTGATCTCCATGATCTTAAATTTAGAAATCCTCCATTCTTACCAAATCTTGTTTTCTTTCTCTCACTCCATTTCATACTCCTAAAACTTCATCTTTACTGTGACATTTTATCACTTAATCCTCCCTATTCACCTATCCTGTCGATCTTGTTTTCCCTTCCTTCCTACAGTGTTGACCAGTGTCTAATCATATTAAAAAAATGTTTTCTCCTCCAGTTTTGAATCACTTATACCCTGTCAAGAGTACATCCATCTTAATCAAGGGAGGGGATAAGGGATAGCGGCTCAATAGCAAACCACTGATTTAAAAGGAAAAAGTATAAGGAAAAAGGGGGTAGGAAGAGGGGAGGATTCAAAAATGTCAGCAAATGCACAACTGATGATTATAACTCTGAATGTGAATGGGATGAACTCACTCATAAAACGGAAGCAAATAGCAGAGTGGATTAGAAACCAAAATCCCACCATATGTTGTCTACAAGAAACACATATGAGGCGGGTAGACATACACAAGTTTAAGGTTCAGGGTTTGAGCAAAATCTTTTGGGCGTCAAATGAGAAAAAGAAGGCAGGAGTGACTATTATGATTTCTGACAAAGCCAAAGTAAAAATAGATATGATTAAAAAAGACAGGGAAGGTGATTACATCCTGATTAAAGGCAGTATAAACAATGAGGAAATAACACTGCTCAATATGTATGCACCAAGTGGCATAGCACCCAAATTCATAAAGGAGAAACTGGCAGAGCTCAAGAAGGAAATAGATAGTAAAACCATACTAGTGGGAGATCTAAATATTCCTCTGTCGGATCTAGATAAATCAAACCGAACAATAAATAAGAAAGAGGTAAGAGAGGTGAATGAAGTCCTAGAAAAATTAGATCTAATTGATATGTGGAGAAAAATAAATAGGGACAAAAAGGAATACACCTTCTTCTCAGCTGCACATGGCACATTCACAAAGATTGACCATGTTATAGGGCACAGAATCATTGCAAACAAATGCAAAAGAGCAGAATGTAACCTTCTCAGATCATAATGCAATAAAAAATAATAATTAGTAAGGGCACCTGGACAGGAAAATCAAAAACTAATTGGAAATTAAATAATATGATTCTCCAAAACCAGCTAGTCAAAGAAGGAATCATAGAAACAATCAACAATTTCATTGAAGAAAATGACAATGATGAGACATCCTACCAAACTCTGTGGGATGCGGCCAAGGCAGTACTCAGGGGGAAATGTATATCCTTGAGTGCATATATTAACAAATTAAGGAGGGCAGAGATCAATGAATTGGGCATGCAACTCAAAAAATTAGAAAGTGAGCAAATTAAAAATCCCCAGATGAAAACTAAATTAGAAATACTAAAAACCAAGGGAGAAATTAATAAAATTGAAAGTAAAAGAACTATTGAATTAATAAATAAGACTAGAAGCTGGTACTTTGAAAAAACAGATAAAATAGACAAAGTACTGGTCAATCTAATAAAAAAAAGGAAAGAAGAAAACCAAATTGATAGTATCAAAGATGAAAAGGGAGACCTCACCTCTAATGAAGGGGAAATTAAGGCAATCATTAAAAACTATTTTGCCCAATTATATGGCAATAAATATAACAATTTAGGAGATATGGACGAATATTTACAAAAATATAAACTGCCTAGACTAACAGCAGAAGAAATAGAATACCTAAATAATCCCATATCAGAAAAAGAAATTGAACAAGCCATCAAAGAACTCCCTAAGAAAAAATCGCCAGGGCCTGATGGATTCACAAGTGAATTCTATCAGACATTCAAAGAGCAACTAATCCCAAAACTATACAAATTATTTGATATGATAAGCAAAGAAGGAGTCCTACCAAATTCCTTTTATGACACAAATATGGTACTGATTCCAAAGCCAGGGAGACCAAAAACAGAGAAAGAAAACTACAGACCAATCTCCCTAATGAACATAGATGCAAAAATCTTAAAAAGAATACTAGCAAAGAGACTCGAGCAAGTAATTGAGAAAATCATTCACCACGATCAGGTGGGATTTATACCAGGAATGCAAGGTTGGTTCAACATTAGGAAAACCATCCACATAATTGACCATATCAACAGTCTAACAAACAAAAATCACATGATTATCTCAATAGATGCTGAAAAAGCCTTTGACAAAATACAGCATCCATTCCTATTGAAAACACTGAAAAGTATAGGAATAGAAGGACCTTTCCTAAAAATAATAAACAGTATATACCTAAAACCATCAACAAACATCATATACAATGGGGATAAATTAGAAGCCTTCCCAATAAGATCAGGAGTAAAACAAGGATGCCCATTATCACCTCTATTATTCAACATAGTACTAGAAACACTAGCAGTTGCAATTAGAGAAGAAAAAGAAATTGAAGGTATCAAAATACACAAGGAGGAGACTAAGCTATCACTCTTTGCAGATGATATGATAGTCTACTTAAAAAATCCTAGAGAATCAACTAAGAAGCTTATAGAAATAATCAAAAGATAGTGGCATTTTAGTCATTTCATTCATACAATTCCAAATTACTATCCAAAATTATTGTATCATTCCTCAAGTCAACCAACAATGAATTAGTGTTTAACATTATATAACCCCATTCAATGTTGATAATTGCTGGTTTTTGTCATATTTGTCATTTTTCAAACTATGAGGTAAAACCTCAGCGTGTTTATATTTGAATTTCTTTTATTAATGATTTGAAACATTCTTTCGTATAGTTGTGAATATTTTTCAGTTCTTTAAAAACATATTTTAAAATCTTTTGACCATTTATCTTTTGGGGAATGGCTATCAATCATATATATATTTTTATTGTTTATATATCTTAGATACAAGTCCTTATCAGAGAAATTTATGAAAATATTTCCACCCTGCCCTTGACTTCTTCCCTTCTTACTCCAGGAACATTCGTTTTATCTGTGGAGGAGTTTTTCATTTTCAGTGATCAAAGTTTTATCTTTTATAATTGCCTTTAACTCTTCTTTAGTTAAGCACTTTTCCTCTATAACTTCTGTGTCATGTGAGCAACAAGATGATGCCTCATACCTATCCCACTACTAAATCTGTTCCCAAAGAGATCAAAGAAAAAATAAAAGAGCTTGTGCAAACATTTTAAAATCAAAATATTTATAGTAACTCTTTGTAATGGCAAAGAATTGGAAATTAAGGAGATGCCCATCAATGGGAGAATGGCTGAACTAGTGGTATAATTGTAATGAAACCGTATTGTGACAAAGGAAACAATGAATCGAATAATTTCTGAAAAATGTGGGAATACTTATGAACTGATGTAAAATGAAGTGAACAGAACCAGGAGAACATAGTAACAACAATATTGTTATGAGGATTAACTGTGGAAGTCTTAACTATGCTGCTCAATATCAATATCAATATCAATAAAAATAATCAATTAATCCAAGATAATTCCAAAAATGCTATCCATCTCAAAAAAAAAAAAGAGTACATCCATCATCCTGACCCTGTTAATCTCTACTCTGGTTAATAGGTTTTGTTTTTTCAACTCCTGTTGAAGAGTGGTTGATTGCAAGAGGATAAAATCAAGAAAATCTAGTGATTAGGTTCACCATAATTAAGTGCTATCTACACTGAGCTGATCCCTTACATAGCAATCCTTTCATCTATACCTCTGATTCTATTTCACATCCTCCCTGGCAGCTTTTCCAAATGTTCCTGTTTTGTTAAGGCCTAAACTCTAACTGTCCCCTATATTCTCAGCAAATGACCTAGAAGAGATGACTTTACAATGAAGTCATGAGATGTGATCTCACTCTGCTCCCTTCTTTCATACCTCTAAACATCACAAAGTCCTCACCCATCTCCTTTCTCTCACAGGAACCAGAAAGTGAGGTGGTACATCATTATACAAAGGCTAACTCCTCCATCTCTGTCTTTAACCCCCCTCCTCTATGATATTTTCCAATCAATGGTCCTGTCTTATCAATGTTTAGAGTGCTGGACTTGGATTTAGGAAAATCCAAGTTCATGTGTTATGTCAGACGCTTATTGACTATTTCATCCCAGGCAAATAGGTTAGTCTCTCTCAATCTCACTTTCATCATCTGTGAAATTTAAGTTAATAATATCACCTACCCTATGGGGTTTTTGTAAGGAACAAATGAAATATCATGTGTAAAATGCTTTGAAAACCTTGACATAACATGCTAGCTATTATTATAATCATTATCTTCTTAAATCTTTTCTTTACTCCTTTTCTTTCTCTCTGCCTGCAAACATAAACAGGTCTCCTTTGTCCTTAAATAACAACAACAAAAACAGTACCAGAGATGGTTCCATGTACCCATACTAAAACAAAACACTAATAATTAATGGCCACTTGACTTTGGGACCTATTTGGAGATGTTATGGATAGACAAAGCATTGCCCGAAGATGCAGTGTCCCAAGAAGGCCAGTGATATCAGAATGTATATTCATCTATAGTTCTTACCCTTTTCTTGGTGCAAGCCTAAAGTCAACTAGTTCTAATAAATGGATAGAATACGGACTTGAGAGAGGGCTTGAAGGAAGATGGGAGGGAATGTTGCTTGTTAGGAAAAGCCTTCGGGGGTTTGGTTTTGTGAGAGTGGAGTTCTCAAGAAGATATTATGAAAGGAGAACAAGGACAAAGGAAAGAAAAGCCTTGTGGGGACAAACAGTTATGCCTTAGGAAATTCCTTCAACCCCAAATTTACTTGCCAATATAGTTATTTTTTATATTTCTTCCCATTAATATTTATTTTACTGTATACAAAATTATAAATTGGAAAGGAAAAGATGCATTAATAAGAAATGGTTAAATATAAAATATTACAACAAACCTTTATTGCAGATTCCATTGTAATCACCATGTAAAAGTCAGAACTTTTAGTAAGAGCAAAAATCAACCATTAACTTCTCAAGGAGAGAGAATAGGCTTTTTTTTTTTTTTTTTTTTTTTTTTTTTGCAGGTCTGCAACAGACCCAATCCTTCTTTTGCTAGGATGTATTTTCATTTTCCAGTCAGGTTTCTCAAATGGCCCCAAACACTGCCTTTAAATACATTTCTCTTTTTCCATTTCTTTGTGATAACCGCATTGTTACTGATACAATAATAATGGACGACCTTTTCTCTAAGCCAGTGTTTTGCTCATTATTAAAGCACAAAACAGAGAACAACATGTCCATATTGCTGACAAATTCCCAACCGTCACTTTGCAGACTTGTCTGTCATGGTTGGTTTTGTTCCTTTCATAAATAAAGTGTCTGCATAGTTACAACAAAGCTTACTGTTCTTGTCTCTCCGCCTGAGGAAAAGCAAGTCTTCTAGAGTTGATTAGACAAGTTCCAGAAGTACATTAGACATGCAGTAAAATTCTGAAAAATTTCCCCAGATGTCTATAGCTCATGCAAATCCTAAGATCCCAAAGGGGCTTTTTACTCTTTTAAAAGTACCTGCAAAATGGACTCCACAAAAGTTAGAGTACACTGATCATCTCCATTGCTACCTAGCTTTTTCTTCCTCCTTAAATTACCTTGTATATTGTGATGCAGAGGGAATGGGACTGGCTTTGGAGTTAGAAGATTTAGGCTCTAACTATTCTATTATGACCTATGTTACCTTGGACAAGTCACTTTCCTCATCTCGAAAATTAAGAGGTTAGACTAGTTGACCTCTAAATCTTTCATTTAAATCTAGAGAGATAGAATAGTGTAGTGGATAAACCAGTGATGGCAAACCTTTTACAGACTGAGGGCCCAAACTGCAACTCTCATACTGCATGCCCCCTGCCTTATCCCATATGGGGGCGGGAAGGAGGAAGGAGGAATCTTTCCCATTGGGCTGCTGGGAAGAGGGGAAGGTAAAGTGAGAAATTATCTCAGACATGGTGGAGAGGGGAAGGGGAGCAGTCCCCTCCAGCACAGGTACCATAGGTTCATCCACACGGGGATAAACCATTGAAATGGAGTCACTGGGTTCAGCTACTGACTCAGACACTTATTAGCTATGTTATCCTGAGAAATAACTTTCTTGCTCTAATGTGAAGGTTGAAATAAAGGGCTTTTAGGTGCCCTCTCTTGCTCTAAATATATGATTTTAATTTAATTTATTTAATTTATATGATTGCATACATTGAATTCTCTCAGAGCCTAAGGGATATTCAGAGAAGACCAGCACATGTGCTAGGAAGGCTTGCCAAGACCTTTTCAGGGCTGCTCTTCCTTTGGTATGCACCTCTCTTCCAATTCTCAGTTATGGATCAATGAAGCCACAACATTTACAGTACCCACACCAGGGGGTAAAACCCTCTCAGCAGACAGGATAAATTAAATTGTGGTAACAAACAGATCTCAAACCCATTGGCAAGTCCAAGGGGATGTATTCCCTAAGCATGATGAATAGCAGAATAGGTAAATGAGAACAATTTGTTGCAACAGCCATGAAGGAAGCTAATGGAGGTGCCATGGAATGCTTAGCGATTGGTCAGACATCAAAGAAGCCAAAGTCATCCATTATATTCTGGACCATCAACAATCATCCTGGTTTTTGTCTAGCCACTGTACCTCTGTGACTCTAGAAGAGAGAGTGAGTTTGATACCTTTCTGCAACTCTGCCTCATATAAATCCAATTCACAAGCAAATTAAGCCATCACCCTGTGGTGTCATTGGAGCTCTTCAAAACAAAGGATGAGTAACATTCTCTAAGTAATTTTGTCTTTGTATCCTTAGCATCTACCAGGGATTCTTAAGTTTTCTTCTCTTTATTCAATCTATATTTCCAGGTCTTCTGGCATAGACTACCACTCAAACCATACTGGGAACTGAGTAATTCCTTGTTGTGTACTATTTCTTTAATTTAAAATCCAATTCCCTCTGCATGCCCAGAGGTTCATTTAAAGGGAATGGAATTGGTGTTTCTCTTTTTCACTGAAGTTCAGTCTCTGCCCTTGACTAAAGAGGCCCAGTTACACTGACTAAGTCTACAAAGAACTAAAATCCCACCCTGCTATGCCTCCTGATTCATCAGCATTAGGAATAGGCAGCAAGACATTCCATCTATGTCACAATTTAGTTTTCATTAAGCACTGAGTGGTATTGAGAAAATAACCACTGATAAATATGTATAATTAACATATCTAAAAGAGAAATTGCATTGTCACCAAATCTTACAAAAAGTTCAATCTGGCCTTCCAAGGGTTAGAGCCAAGGTGGTAGAGTAATTCAGTGCATCTCTGTCACTATGAGTATCCTATCTGACCAATATTAAAATATCATCACAAAATGAATACAGGAGTGAAAGAATCAACAAGGAGACTGAGTGAAACAGCTATCAAGAAAAGAAAAAACCTAAAAGGTAGGTAAAGTACATCTGGGGCTTTAGGGTGAGAAGAGAGCAGAGTCAGCAAGAAGTGGTAGTAAGGAGGGAAAAGCAAGCCAAGAGCAAGCTACCCCAACCTCCCCCACTTCTGCTCTACAAGGTTTAGAACCTATGCCAAAGCCAACATCCAGATCCTGAGATCCTGCCTGGGCAAATAGTGGTATAAACCAACCAATGTGAAGATGGGATTAAATCTCCCCTGCACATATTTAGATTTAATCACCAGAAGGGTATACACTTCCCTTATCTTTAAGTATGGGGAGTTCTGTGACCCACATGTGCATTAGTGGGTGATGAATCAGAATCAACTGACTGTCCCTTGGGCAATCCTAAGCAAAGCTAAAAGCTATAATTGGTCCACATAAAGTGGAAAGAAGGCACAGGAAGTGACAAAAGGAAGGGTCTTTAAAAGTGGTAAGAACTTCCTGTGACCAGGTCTTTTGCCTTCAGTTTGACCCTGGAAAAGCTCCTGCTGGGGATCTTAGACTGCTCTTGAATTTTGCCTTAGAACTATCACATGGGTGAGTGAAAAAGGCTGATTTCCTTTTCCTGGTTTTCTTGGAGGTACTAGCCTCCTGAGAGGCCCCTCATCTTAGAGGAGGCCCCATGACTAAATTCCTTATTTAATTTATCTCCAGGCCCCTTTTGCTGGGGCCTCTAAAGACCTGCCTGGTTTGGACCAGGCCAGAGTAATTATCTTCTCTCTCTTATTTTTTTTTATTTTTACTCTTTCTCCTTTTGTAAATAAACTACTATAAAAAGCCATTCAGACTAGAGATATATTAATTTCTGGAGACCACACTCATATATTTAGTCCAACCCTTTAATTTTTAGCCATTACACTAACACCCCTTGAAATTTCAAATCTGTGGAGAAATCCAGAGCCCCAGCATAAGGACTTCTAGTCTGGGTTTGGGATAGTGACTTAGTTGACACTTTGGGGGTGGCCCCAATAGTAGTACTAAGTACTGATCTTTTTGCCTAACACTCAGAGTGGAGCTCCAAAACAGAATAGTCAAGGGTGTCCCTGATTGGATCAAGTACAAAGTGAGACCAAGAACTTCAGCCTAAGCCTGGGGCTGGAATTTGATCAACCCCTGACCAGATCAAGATCAGAGTGAGATCAAAAGATTAAGCTGGAGGCAAGTCTTTAAGCTATCAGCATCTCAAGAGTCAATTGAATCAGCAGGGGGAGAGAGCTCCCAGAGCTCTCAGCCCTCTCCCAAGAAAACAAGCTGATATTAAAATCAAGAAAGGACTAAAGTTTAAAAAGGTACCTCAACTTCCCAGAAAACAGAGCCTACTTATAAATAGGAAAAATGAGCAAACAACAAAAGAAAGCACCTAACTCTAAAGAATTTTTATGGAGACAAAGAGCAAGGTACAGACAAAGAAGAGGACAGTGAAAGCAAGGAAACACATGCAAAGTTGGAAAGAAAACTATGAATTGGACACAGATTCTGGAAGAACTCACAATAAACTTCAAAAAACAATTAAGAGAGATAGAGGAAAAGTGGGAAAGAGAAATGAAAGTTATGCAAGAAGAAATGGGTCAATTGAAAAAGGAGAACCAAAAACTGACAAAGGAAAATCAGGTCTTAAAAATCTGAAAGGACAATCTAGAAATCAATGATTTCATGAGAAACCAAGAAACAATAAAGCACAATCAAAGAAATGAAAAAAAATAAAGGAAAACATGAAATAACTTATTGAAAAAAACAACTAACCTAGAAAATAGATCTAGGAGAGATAATATGAGAATTATTGGACTACCTGAAAGCCTTGGACATCACACTACAAGAAGTTTTCAAAGAAAACTGTCCAAAGACCCTCAAACAAGAAAATAAATTGAAATTGAAAGAATTCGCATATCACCTCCAGAAAGAAGTCCTCAAATGACAATTTTCAGGAATGTAATAGTTAAATTCAAGAACTACCAAGCTAAGGAGAAATTTCATCAAGCCAGAAAGAAACCATTGAAATACTATGAAGCTACAATCAGGATCACACAGGACCTAATGGCTTCTACATTAAAGGATCAAAAGTCATGGAATATGAAATTCATGAAGGCAAAAGATTTGGGTTGTTTACAACCCAGAGTAACCTATACAGCAAAACTGAGTATATTCTTTCAAGGGGAAAATGGTCATTTAATAAGATAGAAGATTTCCAAGGATGCCTGAGGAATAAGCAAGACCTAAACAAAAAAGTTGAAGTCCAAACAGGAGACACAAGAGAAGCCCAAAAAGGTAAATAAGAAAGAGAAAATTTAAGGGACTCATCAAAGTCAAAATTTTATATGTATACATGGAAAGAAGATACTTATAATTCTAAGAAATTATTCTTAGTAGCAGAGAAGATATAAGTGTGGGAAACAATTGAGAGAAACAGAGTCTCTACTAGATATTTTTATCTGGAATCCATCAAAAGATCAATGTAGACTGGCAAGGCTTTGTGTTTTGACCTTTCTTCCCTGCAAGTCAGGATGCAGATAGGATGGGTTATCTAAGATAAAAATCTTTACTCCTCTTTGATTCCTTTTATGATCAACACTTTTTCTTATTGGAAAGCATTATAATCTGATTTTCTAGGAAGCTTTAAGTCTTTAGTAAACCAGCACTTAATGAGTTAACAGCATTTTTTCACTCAGAAGAGGAAGTTGCAGCTGTGGGTATATCACTCTTACTGCTCAGACATCCCAAGGTCACAGTTTCAGACAAATTCCAGACTCACTCACTCACTTAGGTACTTTCCAAAGACTCAATTTCTTGACTTGGGCCTTGTCTCTTTCAGGCATTATCTTCATGAATAAATTGTTTGTAAAACCATATGCCAAACATGAAGTAATTCTGTATCTGTGCAGCTGTGAAATTTCTTTGTATTTTTGTACGAAATGGGTTTTGAATTCTGAATATATTAAACATGAAGCTCCATGGAAAGGTGGAGCAACCATGAGCTGACAGACAGTCTCCAGCTTCATTCTTTCTCACCTAAACCATCACCTCCCAGACCCCCAGAGCTGTTGGATAGTTTTCAACATAGAAGGAATTTACCAAGAAAAGAGGGTAGGGAATTAAGCCAATTATGATGGTATGATATATATGATAATATAAGATGATATGAAATGTATGTAAATGTGATGATAAGAAACAAGATGTATTTATGTTATGTATGCATATGAATGATATGTAAAAAAGTAAAGGGGTGAAAGAAGAGGTTGCACTGAGAGAAAAGGGAAGGGAGAGATAGAATGAGGTAAATTATACAACATAAAGTGTATATGAAAAATCATTATAGAAATGGGAGGATAAGGATGGTGACAAGCAATGCTTAAACATTACTCTCATTGTAACTGGCTCAGAGAGGATAAAACAAGTATATTCAGCAGGTTATAGAATTCTGTCTTATCCCACAGAGAAATAGAAGGGGAATAAGACAAGGTACCTGGAGAGAGGGGAAGGGAGGGTGGATAAAAGCAAAATACTGGTGAGGAAGAACAGAGAGAGAGGGAATAGAGCAGGATTTAAAGGGGATAATACGATGGAAGTGTAAGCTTCAAAATTAATATAAAATATCTCCAAAGTATTATTTTTATAAAGTTTATTAATAATAACTAAGTTTAAAAAAAGCTAATGTAAAAAGATGCTAACCCAGCCACAGTTGCAAGAGAAGAGTACAAGAGACTGGGCCTCACCTACATTTATCCATACAATGTAAGCACACAACTTGGGGATGGAAAGGATGAACTAACAAAATAAAAATAGCAATCCTACCCAAATTAATCTACTTATTCAGTTCCATACCTATCAAACTACCAAAAATATTTTTTATAGGAATAGAAAAATTACAACAAAAGTATAACAAAAAATTATAACAAAAATAAAACAAAAAAATCAAGAATTTCAAGGGAAATAATGTGTAAAAAATGTGAAGGATGGGGGCCTGGAAGTTACAGATCTTAAACTGAACTATAAAGCAATGGTCATCAAAACAATATGGTATAAGAAAGGTTGTCATGTCTATTATTTAACGTTGTACTGGAAACACTAGCAGTAGTAATTAGAAAAGAAAAAGAAATTGAAGGTATTAAAATAGGCAATGAGGAGACTAAGCTATCACTCTTTACAGATGATATGATGGTCTACTTAAAAAAATTCTAGAGAATCAACTAAAAAGTTAGTGGAAATAATCAACAACTTTAGCAAAGTTGTAGGATACAAAATAAATGCACATAAATCATCAGCATTTCTATATATTTCCAACACATCACAGCAGCAAGAGGTAGAAAAAGAAATTCCATTTAAAATCACCCTAGAGAATATAAAATACTTAAGAATCTATCTACCAAGACAAAAACAGGAATTATATGAACACAACTGTAAAACATTTTCCACACAATTAAAACTAGATCTAAACAATTGGAAAAATATTGACTGCCCATGGGTAGGATGAGCTAACATAATAAAAATGACCATCCTACTCAAATTAATTTACCTATTTAGTGCTATACCTATCAAAGTACCAAAAAACTTTTTTACTGAATTAGAAAAAAAAATTATAACAAAGTTCATTTGGAAGAACGAAAAACCAAGAATATAAAGGGAAATAATGAAAAAAAAAATATGAAGGAAGGTGGCCTAGCAGTACCAGATATTAAACTGTACTATAAAGCAGTAATCATCAAAACAATATGGTACTGGCAAAGAGACAGATGGGAGGATCAGTGGAATAGACTAGGGGTAAGCAATCTCAACAAGACAGTTTTCGATAAACACAAAGAACCCAGCTTTTGGGACAAAAACCCATTATTTGACAAAAACTGCTGGGAAAATTGGAAAACAATATGAGAGAGATTGGGCCTAGATCAACATATCACACCCTATTCCAATATAAACGTAGAATGGGTGAATGACTTGAATATAAAGAAGGAAATTATAAGTAAATTAGGTGAGCACAGAATAGTACACTTGTCAGATCTCTGGGAAAGGAAAGATTTAAAAACCAAGCAAGAGATAGAAAAAAAAATTCAAAATGTAAAATAAGTAATTTTGAATACATTAAACTAAAAAGGTTTTGTACAGACAAAACCAATGCTACCAAAATTAAAAGGGAAGCAACAAATTGGGAAAAAATCTTTATAAACAAAGATTTAATTACTCAAATATCCAAGGAGCTAAATTAATTGTACAAAACAATCAAGCCATCCCCCAATCGATAAATGGGCAAGGGACATGAATAGGCAATTTTCAGATAAAGAAATCAAAACAATCAATAAGCACATGAGAAAGTGTCTTCTAAATCTCTTATAATTAGAGAAATGCAAATCAAAAGAGCTCTGAGGTATTACCTCACACCTAGCAAATTGGCTAAAATGATAGAAGGGGAGAGTAATGAATGTTGGAGGGGATGTGGCAAAATTGTGACATTAATGCATTGCTGATAGAGTTGTGAACTGAATCAACCATTTTGGATGGCAATTTGTAAATATGTTCAAAGGGCTTTAAAAGACTATCTGCCTTTTGATCCAGCCATAGCACTGCTTGGTTTATACCCCAAAGAGATCATAGATAAAAAGACTTGTACAAATATATAGCCTTGCTCTTTGTGGTGGCAAAAAACTGGAAAATGAGTGTAAGCCCATCAATTAGGGCATGGCTGAACAAATTGTGGTATATGCTGGTGATGGAATACTATTGTGCTCAAAGGAATAAAGAACTGGAGGAATTCCATGTGAACTGGAATGACCTCCAAGAATTGATGCAGAGTAAAAGGAGCAGATCCAGGAGAACATCGTACAGAGAGGCTGATACACTATGGTACAATTGAACATAATGGACTTCTCTACTAGCAGCAATGCAAAGATCCAGAGCAAGGCTGAGGGACTTATGAGAAAGAAAAGTACCCACATTCAGAGGAAGAACTGTGGGAGGAGAAACACAGAAGAAAAACAACTGCTTGAACACATGGGCCGATGGGGATATTATTGGGGATGTAGACTGTCTACTAAACAATAACTCTAGTCCAACTATCAATAAAATGGAATTAGGTCTTGATTAATGATAAATGTAAAACCCAGTGGAATTGTGAGTCAGCTAAGGGGGGTTAGGGCGGTTTGGGGGAGAGGGAAAGAACATGAAATATGTAACTATGGGAAAATATTCAAAACAAAAACCAAGAAATAAACAAACGAATGAATGATGAGTGAATGAATGAATGAATTTAAATAAATAAATAATGTGGAAACTGAGGACCAAAGAAATGAATTTATTTATATGAGGTTACAGACATAATAATTCCCATTTGTAAAGTGCATTAAGGTTTGAAAATTGCTTAATTCATAGCAACCTTATGAAGAAGATGTTGCAAATAATATTCTCCCCAGTGATTCCAAAAACAGCTTCTTTTTCCACTATTATCCAAAGCTTCTCACATTTACTGCTTATAGATTTTCCTACAAATTTTCTTAGGCCAATTTACCTAGAAAATTTAACCATTGTGCATAAATATTTATAGACTATGAAACCTTACAAATATCTAGCATTCTAATTGTATTCTTCTAATAGGAACAAAGAAGAAATATGCAATCCAGATGTGCAAAATAATGGGTATAACTGAAATGGATATGATCTTGTTTGGTCCAAACATATCCCCAGTGAAATGGTATAAAGATGCCATTCCATCTGTGGACTGGATTTTTCACATCTTTTAGTCATTTCTCATACTGCCCTATGGATAAAGCAAACACAAAGAGTTTTCTCTTGCCACTGTCTTTCAAAACTGTTACAGTTCTTGGTAATTTCCTTTCTTCTCTTTTCTCCCAAAGAAGTAATGGTGGTATGTACAATAGATAAAATGATGAAGCTGGATTTAGTAAGGTTTGGTTTCAAATACTGCCCCAAACCCTTGTTACTTGTTGTAACTCTGGGAAAGTTGTTCAAATGCGTCTGTCTCAGTTTCCTTGACTGTATGTTAATAACAGCACCTACCTCCCAGGGTTACTATAAAGTTCAAATGAATTCATATTTATAAAGTGTTTAGCACAGTTCCTGGCACATAGTAGACATAATATATTATTTTCCCTTTCTTCCAAAGATTTCATTTTTTACTATTTAGTCTTGATGGTAATGGAGAGAGCATTGGACAGGAAGTTGGAAGGCCCAAGTTCTGGTTCTATCCCTGTCATTAACTAGCAGTATGATCTTGAACAAGCCATGTTACTTGCCTACACTAAAGTTCTTTGATTTGTAACATGAGTGAGTTATACTAATATAGGCTTTCCTGGCCATTTTTCGTGTCATGAATTCTATTTGAAGACAGGTAAAATTTTTGGACCCCTTAGCAGAACAAGGTTTTTAAATGTATAAAATAAAATGAAGGCAATTACAAAAGGAAACCAATTATGTTGAAATACAGTTATTAGATACATATGTATTTACACATATATTAAATTCAAGGAACCTGGGTTAAGAACTACTGGCACTGGTTCATGTGTTAAGATTCATCTAGCTAAAAAGTTATATTGTCATACAAACAATGAAATAGAAAAGAAGAGGGGGGAAAATTGTTCCTTTCTTTGAAGGATTATTTGCCCAGACGTGACTAAGAGGGAAAGTTGCCCAAAGACACATGTTGGCCCTTAAAGCCCTGTTTTGACTTCTCAAGGACAATACAGTCCCAAATAGCTGCAGATGGTGGGAGGGAAGATGAGCCATCTGAAATGATAGATGTGACTCAATAGCAAACTGCAGAAACAGCTGGCCTCTTAATGCAATGACACAGAACAACAACAAATCTCCTTTCGAATCACCACCAAAAGGAGCCATTTTAGTCTTTCTGTAATTTCTCAACTGCTTACAGGACTCATGCTCATATATCTTTCCATCATGAGAACATTGAATGCTAACTCTCAAGCATAATCTGCATTTGCTCCATTGGGTTCTTAATCTTTCCCAAAATCCAAGGATTCAAGTCTCTGCTTCACTTAGATCACTTTTTGGATGATCTAGGCTAAAGGTCATCCCAAGCACCATATTCTCCACGCTACCTCTCTTGGAGATTATATTCTGCCAACTTTGAATTCACTGATTTCTCAATTTGCTAACTTTGGGATGGCTATCTATTGATTTCAAAATCTAGGTATGCATCTAGATATAAATAGATATAGATCTATCTATCTATTTGTATTCTGATGAGTGTGCTCAGTTCTCATGGAAACAGGCAACAATAGTTTCTGCCCCCAAAGACACCCCCCCTCCCCAGTATTCCTCACTAGCCACCATCTTAAAATAACTTACAAAAAAGTATGTGATGTGGTGAGAAGATGGTTCTAAGGTTTTAGCAGAAAAACTAGTGCCTTTTTATCTTTCATCTTTGCCCTTTGCCTCAGTGAAAAGTTCAATGCACAGATGCTAAAACTTGGCTTTGACTGAACTGACTTCAGAAAGCACCTTCTTCTACCAACTTGGCATTTGTAGTAGCCCTTTAAAGGCATAGATCATAGGAGTCTTAGAAGTTTTCTCTCTCTCAGATTGCTAAAGAGGTAGTTTAGCTCATTAGTAACTACCCAGATATCCACAGGGAATTTTAGCTGGGTATTAAAACATGAATCCATCCCATAATTTGGGATGAATTATTTTAAATATTTAAAGGTAAGTCACTATCACAGATGTTTTATGGTGTAATGAGACCCTAGCACTACCTGATTAAATGGATCAGTAAATCAACATTATTGAAAAGCACAGGAGTGATGTGAATTACTTTTCAAATTGCCCTGAGAATTTCCATTTACCCATGCTATAGCAAAGTGGAAATGAATGAATGAATGAATGAATGAATGAATGAATGAATGAAAGGAAAACATTTATTAAATTCTATGTGTCCAGCACTGTGCTAAATACTGGAGATAAAAACACAAAAGTAAAACAATTCCTGCCCTCAAGGAGCTTATTTTTCTAGTTGGGGAAGGCAACACATTTAAAAGATCAGTTATCTAGAAAGGACATTTTAGTTCAAGGGATCAGAGAAATTTTCAGTGTACTTACTGGTCACATAAGATTATAGAAGAGGTGTTGAAAGTAGAGCAAAAGGCAAGTTAATCAACACACCCCTTCAAGAAATAAGGAGAGTTTTATTTACAATTCCCAGAGCAAAAGGTGAAAATTTGGAGATCATAGGCAGAGTAAGCCTGAAGACAAGGAAATTGCTGAGTATACAGTTAGGATATGAAAACTAGGCTGAGGTTTGGAACAGGACACATATAGAAGAAGACCATGTGTGCACTGTCATTACAGCTGCTGTTCTGCAGGCAGCATTATTATGTAGGTTGCTTGAAATGGCATTAAATTGTTTTTATTTGTCTTGTTTTGTTTTTTCTTTGATTTTGCTGCAATGACATTCTGTTGACATTCAGCTTGCAGACCACAAAAATCCCCGGCCTTTTTTTAAGCCAAACTATTATCTTATCACATCTCTACCTTCTCTGTACTGTACTTAGGATGTTGACTATATGTACCTATCAAGACCTTCTTTTAAATCCCACTTCAGTGTGTCTGCTAGCTTCATGTCATATGTAGATATGATCAACATATATCTGTGTTATCTGTGGTATCAAGATATTTCCTAAAAATGTTGAATGGGGGCAGCTAAGTAGCCGAGTGGATAGAGCACCAGACATGGAGTTGGGAGGACCTGGGTTCAAATTTGGCCTCAGATACTTCATAGCTGTATGAACATAGGTAAGTCATTGAACCCTGATTGCCTAGCCCTTGCTGCTCTTTTGACTTAGAATTGATACTAAGACAGAAGGCAAGGGTTTAAAAAAATGATGAAGAGAACAGTGTCAAGAGAGATCTCCTCAGGCCATAATAACTCATTAGCAACAACTCATTGGGATCCTTCAGATACTTCTGAATCTAACAAACTATGTGATGATTTAGCCTGTATCTTTCTATCTTGTTCCAAAGAAGAGTATGAGGCACTTTATTAAACATCTTGCTAAAATCCAGAAATATGTTGTCAACCTACTCCCAGTCTTCCAGTCTAATGATTCAGCCAAAAGAAGAAATTGATTAGTTTGGTGCAAGCCTCTTCTTTAGGAAGCTATGCTGTTTTAATGATCTCCACTTCCCTTTGCTTTTTAAGGGCTCACAAATCATCTCTTTAACAATATATTCTGCATTATTTCCAAGAGTATAAATCCAACTCTGTCATATTGCTTGAAGAATCCATCTTCTTCCCATTTTAGAAAATCAAGATAATATTTTCCTATTTCTAGATCTGCAGTAACTCTTTAATTCTCCAAGGTTTTCAAAGATCACTGACAATAGCTCAGGTTCCATAAATAATTTCAGTATCCTGGGGTGTAGTTAATTTGGCCTAATGACTTGAATTCATTGAGGGAAGCTGAATGTTTTCTTTCCATTTCTTCATTTATCTCAGATTTTGATTCCTTGTTAATTATTTTTATCCATTCTTCCTAGTGCAAAAAGTAGTCTTCTGTTTTTCAGTCTTGTCTGTCTTCATGAATCCATTTGGATTTCCTTGGCAAAGATATTGGAACATCTTGCCATTTTCTGGAGCTCATTTGACAGATGAAGAAACTGAGGCAAAGAGGGTTAAGTAACTTGCCCAGGGTCACACAGCTTGTAAATGTCTGAAACCAGATTTGTACTTGTTAAGATGAGACTTCCTGATTTCAGGCCTGGCACTCTATGCATGGCACCACTTAGCCTCCCTTCTTCTTGTGTTAAGAGTAATCTCAGAGCTGGGAAACTGAATTGAGTATGGATGGTGTTGTTTGTGGGATGAAAGAAACTCATGGGACTCTTGTCACTGTAGAAGTAACTAACTCTTTTTTTGGTTTTGGATTTTTAACCATCATTCCTACCAAATATTTAAGGGATCCAATGAATAGGAAGAATTAATCTGTAATGAATTCAGTGAAAGTAGTTGTATCACTTCCTCCAACAGTACCACAGTAAAAGCAATGCCAGATAGAAACAGAAAAGGTAGATTGGAGAAACTTACCTAGGTTGGTTATGACCAGGAAAGAATTAACAAAAGATATGGAAATAGGTTTCAAATGTGAAGGAGAGGACCATTTTGAAAATCTGGACTATATGGTCAAGAATATCAAAGGAAGGAATCAAGTCCAGAAGAGAGGAAATGAAATGGGAGAGTAAGTATAAATCATGAGGAGGAAGGTTACAAAAAGGGCAATAATCAGATTCATGAGAAGTAAATTAAAGGGAGATTGAAGAGGTGGAATGATAGTAGATTGATAGAGGGGAATATCAAAGACAGAGTAGTTTTTGATTATAGTGAAATATAAGATCTGAGGTAAAACAAACCCTGTGAGTAGTTGAGATAAATTAGAGATTGAACTTTTGAGAAAATAAGAAGTTTAATAAAGAGAAGTTGTCAGAAAAAATTCCAATGTTCATACTGAAGTCACATAAGATTATAGAAAAGGTAATGGAAGAAGGATGGGAAGTATTGGATCAGTGCTGAAATCACCAAGAACAGTAGGAAACTTAGGTAAAAGTAGGTAGGTAATAGCAATAATTATCTGGAAAGGATATTGTTATCAAATGGCATGTCCTTAAAATCAGAAAGGCTGAATAATGGTGGAAGATGAAGAGTCCAGAAATGGCAGTGGCAAGAAAGGGGCATTCTAATTTTTCCTTTGGGCCTCATGATTCAGGGAGTATGAGAGGACTGTCAAACACTGAAGAATATTATATGGGGCATAATGAGTTCAAGAGAAAGTCAGATTTCAATGTGAAAGTCTAGACTCTGAGGCTGAATAGAGACTGTCGACAAAGGAATGGGGACTCATTATTCTTAGGCTAGAGTTTTGGGGGGAAATATCTTAAATAAAGCTTAAGTATGCCTCATGTCTAGGGTTTCTCCTAAGAGCAATTAACATAGTCTACAGAAAGAAATATTCTGTATACGAAGTAAATAACAAATATAATATCTCTTTATTTTTGGTTCCACAAAAGAAATGCTTAAAATGCAAAAGATTCATAAGCACACATTGGCAAATACTTATAACATAACAGTAAATAATTTACTTTTATTATACTTTCCCAAGAGCTAAAGGCAACTTTATGGGATCTACTTACTAAGTATTTTATATTCACTCCTTCTGTACTATCCAAATAATTGACATGTCCAAATTTTCTGGCCAGTCAGATATGATTCTAGTTCTTTTGACTACAAAGTCTTCTGCAGTGGCATTTTCCTCTAAGAAGTTATTGTGGAAAGCATCTCCTGTGAGGCAACCATAAACTGACCTCTAGACCCAATAAGGTTCATTTTTTAGGAGCATTTTTCAATGAACTAGACTCAGATAAAGAAACTCGAAAAGGAAGAAGCAGTAAGGAATTTGAGGTCTTGTCTCCTGCACTTCCATTTAAGTATATGGTACTTAAAAAGGGGAAGAAGCATGGAGAAATTCCTTCCCCCCTTGCTAGAAGTCCAAGGGAGAGGTGTTTTCCAAACAGGATAGAACCTAGAGACTAGAAATGGTTTCTTCTCATTCTTCTTATAACCTACTCAGCAGACAGCAATTCCCAATCCATTTATCAGTCATCGTTGACAGAGCTTCCCAAGTCACAGTCAGGCAAGGTCCAACTAGAGAAATATGTCCTTTAGCAAATGCCCACAGATCAGAGAATTCCTCTGATTACTCCGGTTACATGACACTTTAGATAAACAGTAGGAAAATGGAAATGAGAAATGGACAGGGGAGAATGATATGAGCAAAAATTAAGGGTCTTGGAATTTGTCAGCAATGAAGCTCATACAATGAGGAGGACACTGTGTTGGGTACTAGGGTAGATATAAATATTAGATAGGAAATGGGTTCTAATCTACATTAATATTTCAGGCCAGTGGAGATAAAAAGACAAGCATAGATAACTACAGTATATTCTCTATGGGAAATGGAATAACAAAATATAATTTCAGAACTGAGAGGTTGGTATTGACTCAGGGGTTAAGAATTCATAGAGCGGTGAACATTTTTTAAACCCTTACCTTCCATCTTAAAATCAATAACATGTATTTTTTCTGAGGCAAAAGAACAATAAGGGCTAGGCAATGAGGGTTAAGTGACTTGCCCAGGGTCACATAGCTAGGAAGTGTCTGAGGCCATATTCAAACCTAAGACCTCTCATTTCTAAGCCTATTCTCCATCCACTGAACTACCCAGCTGCCTCCTAGATTAGGGATTTTAAAGAAGGAATAACAAAGGAAACTAGGTGGGGCAGGGATAGAATGCTCAGCTAAAGTCAGGAAGACTGATATTCCTGAGTTCAAATCTGGTTTCAGACACTTAACAACTGTGTGACTCTGGGTATATCACTTAACCGTGTTTCACTTAGTTTCCTCATCTGTAAAATGAGCTGGAGAAAGAAATGGCAAACCACTTCAATATCTTTGCCAAGAAAACCCCAAATGGGGTCACAAAGAGTCACACATAAGTGGAAATAACTAAACAACAATAACAACAAAGAAAGACAGAAAGGAGTTTGCCGGGAAAAAGCATAGTATGAGAAGGGGCCATAGAAGTGAGAGATGTCATGGTCTGTTCACAAACTAGAAAGCAAATTCGTCTGACTGAAGTAATCCAGGATAAGATATCAAAAGTAGGATTTCAAAAAGTAGAAAAGTTTGGATTTAATTATGTAGGCAACAAGAAGCTACTAAAGATTGTTGAGCAGAAGACTATCATCATTGACTTTGTGTAAGAAAAACTATTTGATATCCTGATACCAGTGTGAAGGATGAAATAAAGAGAAAGGGAACAGACATCTAGGTGTGTTTTTCACCCTTTGTTTTGAAGAAGACCAATGCCATCATGGTCTACTGTCTGAACTTGTGGTCAGTTGGATTTAAGTGAGGCAGAATCATAGTCATCAGCCTCACTCTCTCTTCCAGAGGAAAGACAAAAGTCAGGACAACCAGTCATGGCTCAGAATGCAGTGGATGAGTTTGGTAGCTTCAATGTCTGGCCAAGCTCTAAGTTCTCCACAGAGCCTGCTTCAACTACCTTCATGACCCTTGAAACAAATTGTTCATTCCATATGTTCCACCTGGGCAAATCCTCCCATGCTTGGGGTAGACATCTCTCTAACTCCTTGATGAGTTTGAAGCCTATCAGCTAGCCCCCAACTTGTTTAGCCTCATTGCTGAGGAAGGACGTTTATAGTGTGACAACTACAGAGGAATTAGCAAAGATTTGAGTTGAGAGAGTACACAGAGGTGGAATGAATGGGACTTGTCAATCATTTGAATATGTGAAATGAGGCAGAAGAAAGTGTAATAATAATCTCAAAGTTTCGAGCATGAGAGACTGGGTTAATAATGGTGCCACTTGACATCAAAAGAATCAGCAAATTTGAGAGGAAAGAAAAAGTTTCCTTCTTGGAATGCTGAGTTTTGAGATGTCAGTGGGTTGTCCAGTTGGAGAGATCCTTTAAGTTCTTGGAGATGTTGGTCAGGTATTAGGAAGAGAGGATTAAAGCTACACATTTTGGAATCATCTACATATAGGTGGGTTAAAGGCACAGAGATGAGTATCAAGGAACAGAATGAGAAGAGAAGAAAGTTAAGGTCAGAGCTTCATGGTAGACGCATTAAAGAGTTGGGGAGAGGATGAGTAGCCATTAATACAGACATAAAAAGAAGCCTTTAAGAGGTAAGAGGAAAACAAAGAACTCAGAGCGATTCTAAAACTAAGGTCATAATGAAATTAATTGTGTTAAAGAAAGTTAAATCTGCCTAAGTGGAGCAAAAGATGTGTCTTGGGGTGAAGGAGCAGGAAAGATGGGCAATATCAGGGAGGGTTTCAAAATACAGAGAAATATAGTGGCACAAGCCTATAATCTCTAGAACTGGGGAAGGCTAAGGCTAGACCATTGATTGACCTCAGGAGTTCTGAGCTATGGTAAACTAAGCCACTCAGGCATCTACACTAAATCTAGCACCAAAATAGTAAGGCTCTATAGTTGGGGGACTACCACACTCCCTAAGGAAGAGCAAAATGAAGCAGGTCAGAGTTCCACGCCAATCAGTATTGGGTTCAAGCCAGTGAGCGACTACCATGCTTTCAACCTGAGTAAAACAAGGGCACCTAATTTTAAAAAATCAGGGAGAGGAATTTGGACTTGATATGGTTGACATTAGGAAGCCATTATAGTATCTGAAGCTGAAGTACATATACAAATTCATACACATACAGGTTTCCACTTTTCTCCCTGGCTGAATATTTGCTCCACAAACTCAGCCCTACAACTAACACTATCTACATGTGAGGCAAGTGGTAGGGTGCAGGGGCAATGAGGGTGTAGCCCCAGAGGAAGAAGTACATCATGAGACAATAGTCAGTTACTGAAGCTTTCATGTGCTGCACACTGTTGTTTCTTACCTGCTAAAGAGGGAAGGAAGTATTCACTAGGTGAAACCACTGCTTCTAAGGAGGCAGGCTGGCAGGAGAGAGTACTCTCAGGATGGTTGTCAGCACTCTGTATTTTCTGTCCTTTGGCAAATACCCAGCTTCCTTGCCCTAGGTTCATCTCTCTCTCTCTCTTTATGCTCAGGACATACATGGTCACACCAGACTAACGACTCCTGGTCCTTAGTGCCCCCTCTCTGGCTGGTACTGTGATACTGATTAGATGGTTAGAGGTTTTAGACACCAAATAAACCAGTGGAGAAGAGAAGGAAAAGAAGAACAATTAAGAGTATTATTGATTCAAGGGCTGGAAGGAGGAGGTTCAAGCACTCCTTGCCTCCTATTTATCTGGGTTTATAAAAGACTAGTTGGAGACCAACATTTAATGGGCCATGCAATGGCAAGGAGCATTGTGGCTAAGAAAATACCATTGTGGAATAAAGCAAAGATAATAGTGATTTATCCTTACTGCTTATTTTAATCCTCCCATTAAATATATGATACAATAAAAAGAGAGAGAAGGAGACTGCTTCTCTCCTTATGATTCTCAGTGAGTAAAAAACAAACAAAAAGGTCTCATTGCAACTGGGCAAGAGAAAGAAGGAACACAGAAGGCATTTTATGCAAATTTACCTTCTTGGAATTATTGTACTTATCTTCACCCATAAAAGAGTGTGTGCCCAGCATCTTATTGTTATTACTGCCTTGTAAATTAGCTGGCACCCAAATAGCCCAAATGCCTAAAAAAATGTGGCAGGCTGCTTGTCAGCAGGAGACTAGCAAAGGTTTTGGCAACTCTCCCATATCTCCACGTGATTATTGGAGAGGTTGGGTTTACTTTTAAATACAGATCAAGTGAAATCATTCTGTAAAAGATGCTTAGATCCTAGCCCTGACTGATGTCACTGAGCAAGGGGGCAGGGAAGTTTAGGGGGATCCTCCAGCTATGAGAACTATTCCACTTTTCTTTCCCATGAAGAAGGAGATAGAATGATGGACATGAAGGAAGAAAGATCCTAGTTAGAATCCTGCCTTAGACAGGAATGAGATGAGCCACTGAGCAAGTCAGTTAATCTCTCTGAGATTCAGTAGCTCAAGTGTAAAATGAAGGGCTGAGACCAGATGGCTTCCTTGGTCCCTTTCAGCTTTAAATCAATGTTTTTGTGTTCCTCTGCTCTTAACTCGCTATGAGCTCAAAACATCTGCCCTGTGCAGTTACAAAGAATCTCTCCCTCTCTGTTTTCTGCAAAAATGGCTCAAGCAGGGAATCTCTGAGTTCTCTCTCGTTGTCACTCTAGACCTGCTGCTATCACACCTCACTAGTCATAGTAATCTTTCACCTTTGAAAAGCAGATCCAGGTCTATTCTTTGATGATCCTCATAACCACCATGTGGCAGAGACAAAGGTAGTTAGTGCAGGTGTCACTCTTCCCATTTGACAGATGAACAAACTGAGACTCAACTTAAGTGACTTGCCCAAGCTCAGCAGGTCAGCGACAAAGCCCAGGACTGGAACACAGACCAACTGGCTTTTGGTACTGCACTCTTTTTCATCACATCATACTAAAGAGATCTGGAAATTGCAGTGTGGATCCTCAGAGACATCACTGTGCTTCTAGAATAGCCAGGAGCACATCCAGCATGTCTTGCAAGTCCAAGATCATAGAGAAAGAGAAAATCAGTGAGGAGTCTATGTGAAGGGGAAGAGACAGGCAAGTCTCTTCTCTCTCCCCTAAGCCTTTGGATTTCAAATTTGAGTCAGTTCTACCTTTGCTATTTGTTACATCTGTGACTTTGGGGAAATTATATAATCTCTGAATCTTCAAGTCCCTTATCTATAAAATCAGAGGAGTTAGTGTAGATCAGGGATTCTTAACTTAGTATTCGCAGAACAAGTCTATAAACCTAGAGGGGGGAAATTACATCTTTATTATCACTAATCCTTGGTTTCCTTATGTATATTATTTTGTGTATTTATAATCATTATACTGAGAAAGGGTCTAGAGGCTTTGCCAGATTGCCAAAGGAGTCTATGACATGAAAAAGATTAAGACATCTGGATTAGATCTTCTCTATGATCTTTTCAAGCCCTGAATTCTATGTTCCTGCATTCCTCTTTCCCTTTACTATCTCCAACCCTTGAACTGGAAAAAAATTGTTACTGTAGGAGTGTGGACAGTGGATCTTTAGCAACTTAACCTTTTCCCTAAGCTATTGGCAAGGCTTGTTTGTTTTCTCTCTTCTCCATTATTAATATCATTATTGATATAAGGCATGCTCCTAAAATGTGCTACATGCACTCCACTTTTCACCAAGACAGAGTTATTGCCCTCAAGGAGAAGGTGACAAGGGATGATAAAGGGGACCAATGGTGAAGATGCTTAGTAGCTTTTTCTTCTTATTGTCAATAAATAAGCCCTACTTTTCTGGCTTCCCAATGTTAATCTTATATTTCTAACCACTTATATTGAGCTCCCAGAGGGAAGCTTTTGTATCATGACATACAAAAACTACAAAATAATAACTGTATATTCACTAGACTGACTACTTCTGTGCTCACAAAGCCTATACCCTAGTTCAGATTTTCATCTCCTTTTGCCTGGAGTATCGCAAAATCCTCCTAAGTGGCCCCTCTGCTTCCATTTTTTTGCCCTTTCCATTTGAACCTCCAAGATAGATGTCAAATTGATATTCCTAAAACACAGATCTGCCAATATCCTTTTTCTGCTAAAAATATCTAATAGCTCCTATATGTGGCTATAATAAATAACGAAATCCTCAGTCTGGAATTAAACTCCTTAAAAATTTATCTCTTATTTATCTTCCTCATCATATCATTTTATCCCCTTCCCAACCATCCCTTTGCATCCTCTCCATTATATTGTCATATTGACCTCGCTTTGCACAATTGCTCTCCAAAGTCTTAGATGCACTCCTACCATGCGTCCATCTTTTAGAATTCCTATATTTCTTTTTTAATAACCCTTGCATTAAATGCCTTCTGTGTTCCTTCTCTCTCTTGCCCAGTTGCAATGAGACCTTTTTGTTTGTTTTTTACTCATTGAGAATCATAAGGAGAGAAGCTGTCTCCTTCCCTCTCTTCTTATTGTACCATACATTTAATGGGAGGAT
This sequence comes from Gracilinanus agilis, assembly GCF_016433145.1. NCBI lineage: Eukaryota > Metazoa > Chordata > Mammalia > Didelphimorphia > Didelphidae > Gracilinanus > Gracilinanus agilis. The sequence continues at coordinate 398,336,139 of NC_058130.1, forward strand.
TAAAATAAGCAGTAAGAATAAGTCACTATTATTTTTGCTTTACTCCACAATGGTATTTTCTTAGCTACAATGCTCTTTGCTATTCTATGATTCATTAAATGTTGGTCTCCAACTGGTCTTTTATATATAGTTATAAAGAGCAGTAAGGGCTAGGCAACTGGGGTAAAATGACTTGCCCAGAGTCACATAGCTGGGAAGTATCTGAGTCAAATTTGAACCCAGAACCTCTCTTCTCCAGCTCTGGCTTTCTATCCATTGAATCACCTAGCTCCCCCTAGAATTCCATACTTCTTAAAAGAAAATTTCAGATGCTACCTTCTATGTGAGAATTTTTCTTGTTTCCTCCATTGGTATTACTGTGTTTATTCATTTTATATTTGCCCATTAATGTATGTATTGTATGCCACTGTCTCTTACCTCTGGTAGAATATAAGCCCCATTGAGGGTAGATACTATTTTATTATTGTCTTTATATCCCCAGTCCCTACCATTGTGCTTGGAACATAGCAGGATCTTAATAAATCTTTTGAATTAAATGGAAGGATTCTTGAGACAAGTTTTAGTCCAAGACTCTGCCTGGTTGTAGCCATATTTAAACTATCATAAACAAAAGAACATATGTCTTGTTGGCAAAACTTTCCAAATAAGAAATTCAAGGGACAGCTAGGTGGCTCAGTGTATAGAGAACTAGGCCAGGAGTAGGGAGGTCCTGGGTTCAAATCTGACCTCAGACATGTTCTAACTGTGTCACCCTGGGCAAGTCACTTAACCCCACTTGCCCAGCTCTTGCCCTTTTGTCTTAGAGTTGTTACTAAGACAGAAAGCAAGGGGTATAGAAAAGAAAAGAAATGCTACAAGTATAATAAACAATCCCTTCCAGTACTTTATAACCATCCCCCCAGGGACTTCCTTTTCTTCTAGCTTAACACCTAAAGGGTTAGCAGTCTTTGTTTCCTCACATATATTTTACCTCTTGATTTTCATGTTATATTCCTTAATTGAAAGTAAGCTTCTTGAAGGCAAGAACTATTTGTTAGTCTTTGTCTAGCAAACCCCCACTCCCACCAGGGTCAGAGCAAATGTTAAATTATAAAAAGTTTTTTTAAACAAATTTAATGATACCTAACCAAAATCTTTAATGAAGGAACACTGAGTCACAATTGTACAGTCATTCATACTTTACAAAATATTCTCAGTTTAGTTCAGTTCAATAAGTATTTGATAAGCCCCAACTAGTGCCAGGCACGTGTCTGTTGATTAGACATTTTTAGTAGTATTTTACTCATTGTAGCCCTAGTTGTGTTTTTCTTGGCAAAAATACTGGAATGCTTTGACATTTCCTTCTCCTGCTCATTTTTACAGCTACAGAACAGAGGTAAATGTGACTTGCCCAGCATCATACAGTTAGTAAGTGTCTGAGGGTAGATTTGAACTCAGAAGATAGTCATATTGATTCTAAGCCCAGTTCTCTATTACTGTGTCACCTATCTGCCCTACTATTATAGGTACTAGAGCACACATATAACACCCCCCACCATAAAATAGTTCCTGGTCTCCAAGAACGTATAATCCCCCTGGGGATGTGGAAAAAGAAAGTAAGTATAAAACATGTGCCAAGCAAATAAAAATAATTTGAAGTTGTAAGGAAGAGTACAAATGAATGGACTCAGAGTATACTCTGAGGCAGCATTTAATCTCGCCTCTAAGGCAGTGATTCCCAAAGTGGGCGTCACTGCCCCCTGGTGGGTACTACAGCGATCAAGGGAGGTGGTGATGGCCACAGGTGCATTTATCTTTCCTATTAATTGCTATTAACATTTTTAAAAAAATTAGTTTCCAGGGGGCTAAGTAATATTTTTTCTGGAAAGGGGGCGGTAGGCCAAAAAAGTTTGGGAACCACTGATCTAAGGGAACCAGAGATCCCAAAAAACAGATAGTAGAGAGAATATTCTAGGCATGAGAGACTATGTTTGCAAAAACATGGTTGGAAATGGAATGTTATCCTCTAGAAACAGAAGATAGTCTTGCGGCAGGGCTATCATAGGTGGGATTAATGTGAAATCTATCTAGACATGTGGGATCAATGCGAAATCTTCTAGAAAGTATTAAAGCTTTGTGAGATAGATGAGCAGAAATTCTCCCCATTTTTATAAACTTACAAACTGAAGTTCCATGAATTGTTCAAGCTGAAAATAGAAGCCAAACGGAGTGGACTTTCTGTTACTCTTAGGGCTGCTGGCTTTTGAATCCCTTCACTCCATGGCCCTTTCTTTGCTAATTGACCAGTCTTCTTTACTTTCCTCCCCATGTTTACTATTCTTCATATTTGGGCTCAGACTCTCAACTATATGCCTTCTCTCTCACTGACTTCCCATCACTCTCCCCATTCCATCCCTGTGCCTGCCCCTATCCCCAGAGCATCCTCTCAACAGCAGGTTCCTTGCTTTCCAGACTTCCTGTAAGTCCTTTTAGATATTTTTCAGTCATGTACAACTTTTTGTGATCCCATGGACCAGGGAGTCCAAAGAGTTCTCTAAGCAAAGATACTGGAGTAATTTGCCATTTCCTTCTCCAATGGATTAAGGCATAAAGAGGTTAAGGGATTTGTTAGGGCCCTACAGCAAATAAATGTCTGAGACTGGGTTGAAACTCGGGTCTTCCTAACTCCAGGCTGAATTTTATCCACTTAAACCACCTAGCTGCCTCCTTGGTAAACAATCCAAGGTCACATAGCTAGTTAGTGTCTAAGACTGGATTTGAACACAGGTCTTCTTGACTCCAAGTCCCACACTCTGTCCACTGTGCTGCTAGTCAGTAAGTCCTACCTTTTGCCAAAGACCTTTCTGGGTCCTCTTCCCCCTAGTACTTTTCCTCTGAGCTTCCTTTCCACTTTCACTCCCCAAATCTTATAGGTTCAATGTTTTTAATGTTTCCTCTTTGCATTAGAAGGTGAGCTCCTTGTGGTCAGGGACTGTATTTCTTTCTACCTTTCTTCTTATGTTCAGTGTTTGGTACAGTTTCTGGCACATGGTAGGTGCTTAATAAATGATTGTTATTGTTGGCTCTATAGAAAAAATGTCCACTTGCAGGATAAAACCATTTCTTTTAAATAATTTGGGGAGCTCTCCCTAATACATGATGACCCCTAGTAACTGCTGAGTTTTCCCAGAATGATTATCCCAGCCTGCATCTGTTTCCTGACTTAATTTAGTGCTTTTTTATCCCAATTTTGACAAAGATTTAAAATGAGATGAGCATGGATAGAGAAAGGACAAAATCTGTGAATTATTTTTAAAGGAATTTAGCTTGCTAACATTTATATAGAACTTAAAGGTTTGGAGACAACTTTGCATGTTTTAGCTCATTTGACCTCTGGATAAGTGAAATGCTAATTGACCATCTGCAAATAGCTGTCTATCATGCAGAAATATCCTCTGAGTCTAAGACCAAATAAATTGATGAGAAGCCTTTGCTGTATTGCTTAATAACAGACTTTCAAATAATCAAACAATAAACATGTATTAAATGTCGGGGCACAAAGATAAAACAATAATAGTCCCTGCCCTTGAAGAACTTAAATTCTATCAGGGAAGACATCATCCATATAAAAAAGCATACATAATTTTTAAATCAAATTTTAGTAGAGGAAGATGCTGGGGAAGCAAGAACAAGTGAGATGGAAGGATGAGGGAAGATCATGTATATTTCACTTGAGAGGAATTTTGAAGGAAATCAGGAAATCTAAGAGACAATCAAGCTTTCTTGTTGGCATATGAACCAGGAGGGAGTCAAGGAAGAATGTGTCTGATTAGGAGGAAGGGGGAAAGTTCTGCTTTTGAGAAGAACCATTGACTGGGTCTGAAGCATCTTACTCTTTGGCCTTAGGACTTTGATGTTCCTCTGCTAGTCATTCAGTCACCAAACCCCTAGAGATATATGTCAGCAAATGGAGGACTTAAAACCTCAATAAAAAGAATAAAAATTAAAAAAGAGAAATGAGAAGCACAATGAAAATCATCCAGAACAGTTATCCCCAGACACAGATGGCTATACAGCTACCTTAGCCTGTTAAAAATAATTATCATCCAGAGAGAAAGCTTCTGTCATGAAGATGCTCAGTGCTCTCCGCCAACCTAGCAGATTTTTGCACAGGGGGCAAAATATGGAAGTGAGAGGAAAGAGATCAATTAGGAACTCCAACTCCAGTTTACTAATAGCTCCCTGAGATTGTTCTATGTGATAGAAGATCATCTCCCCTGGAAGGGGCCAGAATCACTTCCTTCTTCAGTGGCTCATCCCCTATCTGTTGGTGCCTTGTACTTTTCCCTAACCCAAACACAGATAAATGCCCTTTGAATCACAGGGATGAGTGACCTCAGAAGAGTTCTCTTTTCACCCTCTGAGAGTTCAGTCTAGGGCCAATTGCCTATGAGCAATCTTTTAAAGACAGCTTTATAAAAACTGAGTACAGGAAATCATTGCAGAAAATTCTACTAAGAACAGCTGGGAGAATCATGCTGTTTGCTTTATAGATGTGTGTATGCATGTATATATATATTTATACATCTATTTTATATACATATGTGCACACATACACACATATGCATATCTATATATCTTTCTATATTTTCTTTTTTGGTCAAGGAGTTGTGACTTCATTAGTATAGGAAACTCTCCACACCTATGCAAATCAACAACTAGCTTGTACCTGATACTCTTAGCAAGTATCCAGAATATAACTTTTAGCAGTAATATAAGGATCCAGGACAGCTCCAAGGGACTTATGACAAAAAAAGCTATCCACCACCCTAGAAGGAATCGATGGAGTCTAAATATAGAGGGAAGAATGCATCTTTTCTTCACTTTGAAGGCACCACGAATTTTTCTTTAGTGTAAGTGATATGTGTCTTCTTTCATGATATGATGAACATGGAAATATGTATTGTATGATAGCCTATGTTACAACCTATATCATATTACCTTCATGTAGGAAAGATGGAAAGAATGTGATCAAAAATGTGAGAAAATGATTATTAACAATTATATCAATACATAATCTGGAAATAAAAGAGTAGTACCTGGTATAACTGAAAGGTGGCTTCCTATGGTCACATAACTAATGTATCTCAGAGGAAGGACTTGAACCCCAATCATTCTATCCAAAACCTGGCCCACACTGTCACTTCCCAGCTTTGCTGGCCATGGGCCAATGGAAACAAGAACTTAAATGTTAAAGAACATACTAAGGGTTTCAGGGACATCATACTTGTAGAATGGGAGTGTCATACAATGGCGATCAATGCAGATATCACTGTGGATATCACTTTCAGCTTTCCATGGTCTCTACCCTAGTTCTTTATTCCCACTTCCCAAATCCAGCCTCCTGTCTCAAGGTTTGGGAGCTAGTATAGCCACTGCTTCAGACTCTAGGAGCATACTGTGTCTCTAAACTATACTGGCCCCAATGCTGGAGGAGTCTTTTCCTTTTTCCTGTTGCTTCAACTAAGAAAAAGTTGAAGATTCCAAAAAAGAGCTTTAGTAAGGTCTCTGATTACTATGTCTCACTCAGGAGTCTGTGAGCAAAATATCAACAAAGACTTGCTGATGACTATGCTGTGATAAGACTATTCCCAAAAGTCATTGTCCTCTAGTTGTACTCATAGATAAAAGATATTTTCGGTAAAGACCTTCTTTCTCAGGAACAAAAAGAAAATAGATTTGTCTTAAGTCAGATCCTGACCTTAGGCAAGGCACATTAAAAATATCATGTGACTTTGCTAAAACATCTAGATGTCCTTCATACCACCTTCTTTTTAGCCCTATCAGCCTAATTCAGTATTTGTAAAGTTGATTTTGGAATCTAAGAGTGGGTCTTTTCCTTTATCCCCATTTGGATCCATTTTCTTAAATTCATCACACTTACTACTAGTACTCTAAAGTCATTTGCTACAAGATATTTACTCTGCGCTTTGTGTCTTTTTCCCAGTTCAATAAGTATGCCATATAGCTCTTTTTTTGGTAAATCGTGTATTATTATTTATTTATTCATTTATTTATTTATTATTTAAGTATTATTAAGATTAAGTTATTATTAGATTCAACATTGTATAGTATAAAGAACACTAAATTTGCCATTGGGTAGCCTGTATTTAAATACTAGTTCTAATATTTTGTTACTATGAGCTGATCACCTAACTTCACCACTATAGTTTTCTTATCCCCAGTGTAAAATGGGGAAAATTATATTTTCTTTGAAGAAAGCCCTTTGCAGAACTTCAAATGATGTAGGAATAGTGCTTTGTTTTATAGAAGTGATCATTACAAATAATCTTTAAACAGATTACTTTATTTAACTAATTGTTCTTTGTACTAGACACTTTACCACCTGGCTGTATTTCCATTTCCTATTTACCTCTCCCCAGAATAGTTTCTCTTCTCATTTTCATCTCCTCACTTTCCTGACTTTTTTCAAGTCTCAGTTCAAGTCCCACCTTCTTTCCAGACGCTTCTAATTCTTAGTACCTCCTCCCTGGGACCAACATATCTTGTCCTGATCTTGTTTGTACATAATTGTTTCTATTTTGTCTCACTCATTAGACTGTGAGATCAAGGACTATTTTTTTGCCTTTTCTTGTATCTTGAGAACTTGGCAGAGTGCCTGTCTTAATAAATGCTTGTTGCTGATTAAAAAAAAAAAAGAAATTCACCTAATCATAACCAAAAACAGACTGCTGTTAAAACAGAAACTACGGGTGTAGAGCTCTGTGGCATCCCATAGGAAACATCTCTCCAAGCTGGCATTAATTCACCTATTAGGACTCTTTTGGTAGTCACCCAGCAAATTCCCCCGTTTTCTAACTTTCACTGATTATTCTTTGACTAACCCTTGACAATAATATCAAATAAGTCTCCTTTGTCTAAGTAACACTCCAGATATTTGAAGACAAGTACTCTGTCCTTTTTTATTGTCTTCTCTAATACCTCAATTTTTCTTTCCACTTGAACTACTGCTAAGCTAGGTTTCCCCCAAGCTGTGATGTTGCGCTTGAGTCTTTTGAAGCTAGAAACAGATTCTAATAAATACCCTGCCAAATTTCATAGTGATAAAAATAGGTCATTTTTTCCTTCACAGGGTTATTTAGAGACTCATAGAAGATAACTTGAGAAAAATGCCTTATAATAATAAAGTGTTATAGGTAAATATAAGTTGTTATTCTTAGGTGGCAGATTATGACTCAATGAAGAGGTTAGTAGGCCTGGAATCAAGATCTGAGTTCAAATCCAACCTTAGACATTTATTAGCTATATGACCCTGGGCAAGTAATTTATCTTCTGATTTCCTATTTCCTCAACTATAAAATTAGGACAATAATAGCACCTACCTCACAGGGTTGTGAAGAGTAAACAAGATAATAGTTTTTAAAGTGTTTAGACAGTAACTGGCACATAAAGGTGCTATTTAAATGTTTATTCTCTTCTTCTTACCAGATTTCTTTCAGGATTCTAGGAATTGAAAGTTGTTTTATATCTTGATGTATTAGCTTGATCTTGCATCTTAGTAGCATAGGCAAATTTGATAATCATGTCTTCTATCACCATCCAGGGCATCAATAAATATGCTAGAGAAATGGTTCCCAAACTTTTTTGGCCTACTGCCCCCTTTCCAGAAAAAATATTACTTAGCCCCCTGGAAATTAATTTTTAAAAAGTTTAATAGCAATGAATATGAAAGATAAATGCACCCTTGGCCATCACCACCCCCCTGTATCGCTGCAGCACCCACCAGAGGTAAGTAGTGCCCACTTTGGGAATCACTGCTAGAGGGTCAGGTACAGGTCAGACTTTTGTGACACTATTCAAATGACTTTAAATATGGCTTTTCAGGGACAGCTAGGTGGCTCAGGGAATTGAGAGCCAGGTTCAGAGATGGAATGTCCTGAGTTCAATTCTCGCTTCAAACACTTCCTAGCTGTGTGAATGTGGGCAAGTAGTCACTTAACTTCCATTGCCTAGGCATTACTGCTCTTCTATTTTGGAACCAGTACTTAGTGTTGATTCTAAGATAGAAGGTAAGGGTTTAAATAAAATATGTCTTTCATTCAACTTCAGAACAATCTATATGTGTTATAATTCAGTCTCCACATTCCCTGACCTCTGACATAAATATGACCCCCATTTCTGGAGGATCCTCAAAGTTCTAGCTACTGCTGATCTTGCAAAAACAGACTTATCAGAGCCAATTTCCTTTTGCAGGATCTGTGAACCTGAAGCACTGAAATGCTTAGGTTACATACAAGGAGTAAAAAGTTTTTAATCAGAGGGGATTATCACAAGCCAAAGAGAAAGGGCACATACTCTATTGTCTTCCATGTCATAACACAAATGCAGCAAGGAAAACCACTGGAGAATACCTAGTTCTTTCCTAAGTGCCTCCACCACCTCACTGACTCAAAGTCTCAGAAGCTACCAAAACTCCTATTTTGTTGCCCAACAATTAATTCACTCAGCAGCTATAGCATGATTGTGGGCTCAAAGTATCTGATACCAACAATGTTGATTGCCTCTCAGTTGTTTTATTATCCAGGGAGCATGGGGAACTGTCCAGCATCATTAGCTTTATTCCTACTTTCTTAGAGTTTTTCCAGCACTACTTTTGTCACTGATATATTTTTTTAAATCTCCTTTTAAATGCTGTCCTTTCTTCCTTTAACCTCTCCCCAAAGTAGGTGAGAGGAATGTGCAATGCTCTCTGAATAGCCCCTAAAGAAACTAGCTAACAAACACAGAAATATCTTCTATTGGTCCACAGAATGACACAGCTTTAGTTCTCATCTTCCCTGATGTTACAGAATACAATGTACTGGTTGGCAAGCATATGTGTAGTGGTTGGACTATCCAATTACGACTTTGTCAAACATTAAAGAATTTCCTAATCAGATGTTATTTTTTCAACGTGTGGACACAATGCATTTTCCCACATCTACAGGTCTGTCATTTTGCACGATTGCCTGATCTATCCATTCTCTCTCCCCCGTGCCCCAGTCTTCCTTCTTGTTCCTTTCCAATTGATTCCAGAAGAACCAAAGTTCATTTCAGTCATTTCTTATGGTTAGTTAACTCAATGACTATTACTGGCTCCTAGACAATGACAATATCTCAATGCTCTACAGGCTCCTAGAACTCTTAGTATTGGTTTAGGAACTTTAAAATATTTCCAGCTTTTGACTGGTCATTACTCCAGGAATTTGAGTCCCAAGCCACTTACCCACTCTTGCTTAATACCTCCTACAGATTCTAGAATTTTACAGATCTTTCTTGTGTGAAGTTTCTCCAGGAGCAAGTCAATAGCTGCTATAATGCAGGCTTCAGGGGAATAAAAGTACTTATTTTGGGGATGATTAATTAATTGGAATTTCAGGAAAGAGGACTTTGTCTTACCTCATATCAAACAGTTCTAGATCTATATACTAATATTAATTCTGGAATAATATAACCTAATTTTACTGGCCCCCTGATTCTTGCCCAATAAATCAAGATTTTCTCCCATAACTCCCAATATAGTCATCTGCTCCAGAATCTTCATCCATTGGAGACTGTTTTTGATTTGGAGAGTGTTTCCATATCTTAAGGCTAATTTATAAGTACTTTTGTTTCCAGAGCTTCCTTAATGGATCAAAATTTAAGTCAACTCAATCTTTTCTTGTCAAAGACCTCGAGTAAATGCTTTCTTGGGCAATACCATGCTAGCTATTGTGTTCAGAGCCCTAGGAAGTTGTTCCTTTCTCTGACATGCTTTCTCATTCTGGATAGTTGTCTATAAGATCAAGCCATAAGGTTTTGGGCACCATACTAGATAGATAGATAGATAGATAGATAGATAGATAGATAGATAGATAGATAGATAGATAGATAGATAGAGATATAATCACAATTACACATACACATATACATACAGATCCTTTAAAAGGAAAATGTGACCCAGAAGGAGCTTTCATGGATGCTGTGTTTGTTGACCCAGTAATACAAATTCACCATAGACAATAAGCATGATGAAGTAGATAAGAGTGGTTAATTTAGAGTCAGAAAAATTTATATCATCCCTTGCTTCAAGGGATTCTAGCTGTGTCACTACAGGAAAGTTTATTTATCTGAACTTTAGTTCCCTCATCTCTAAAATGGAGATAAGAGGAGATGATAATCCTATCTACTTTGAAATGTTCTTATAAAGATGAGAGGAATTATTACATGTAGAAAAATCTAGAAACTTTAAAGCAATACATAAATGTTAGCTATTATTATTAACTAGAGGTGACTATAACCTCAGAGAACCTATGAAAATACTAGACCACAAACACTTCATTATCTCATCTTGTTATTCTGTCCAGACCTTCATATTGCTTTCATACAACTCCTTCACTCCACCACAATGGGAGAATTCTAGGGCTAATCTTGAGATAAAAGGATATGTGGATTATTTCCTATGAATTTAGTGCCCAAGCTAATCACAGCTGCCACTAAAGGACAAGCCCTGGAGAGGTTCCCAGCCCAAGTGTCTCTCTTTGCTCCTTCTGCCCTTATGTCCCTGATGCACTACTTTCTTGCTGTGATAAGCCAATCTGCATCCCCTCATCTTGTCTAGAAGGATATTAAATGATGTTTTCTTGAATGCTTTGATAAAATTAAGATGCCCTGTGGCATTTCCTTTATAATCCAACTTCCTTACCTGATGAAAACTGAAAGTGAAGTTACCTAATGGTTATCATATCTGAGGATTATTTCATAAATCTCAACGTTCTAATTGGATAGACCACATTCCACATCACAGATTTATATTACCTTCTTACCTTTTTGCTGGCTGCTGAAATATTATGCAAAAAATCATTTAATATTTATGTTAATCAGAGTTCATAGTCATAATCAGATTATTATAATAACTGAAGAGAATACTAAGATACCCATGCAATTTGTTTTCAGTGTGTTTGTGCCTCTGTGTACGTGTGTGTGTATCTGTCCATCACAAAGTGTTTTGAAATCCTTAAAGAGAAATCAACTTAAAAGATCAAATTTCTGTAATAAAATGTGAGTTTCTTGAGGTCAGGGACTAATTCATCTTTGTATTTTTCACCCCTGGGTCTAACACAGAGCTTGGCATAGCAGGTATTTAATAGATGTTGTTGCTTGATTCATTGACTGATTTCTATTTCCCTGAAAAAAATTATCTGAGTAATCATTATAAAATATATACAGATATCTCCCTAAAACCAAGAAGTTGGCAGCTAAAATTCCAGAAAGAATTTGTTCATAAACCGTCAATCTGTTCAGAAACAATCAATCTGCTGTGAGGAAGTTGAATCATCAAGGGACTGCCATAAGGCATCTTAAACTGCTCCCAGGGGTCATTTTATAAGCCTTCATTCTAACTTCAACAGAAATAAACTGAATGTGGAACTTCCCCACCAGATCAAACATCAGTCCCAAGACACATAATTAATCTCACGTCAGCAATTTCCAACCAGGGATTGAATTTTAGAATATACACTCTGATCCCTTTACTCCCCTCCAGGGTTTAAAAACAGCCCCACTAAACTGGACTAGCCAGCTTGCTTTTGCTTCATAACTTCAGAGTTTAGTTAAAACAAATGCTGGCTAGTTTCCAATGCCTACGGCTGCTTTTATATTGATCTGCCAATTTGGAATATATGTTTTTACACAGTAAAAGCAAAGGGGATACAGAGAAGGAAAGTTTATTGAGGTCTAGTCTCAGAGGAAGAACTGGGTTCAAGTGCTACCTCATATTGATTAGCTATCATTTTTAGCAAGTCACAAGAACTCAGTGCTCTTTGGCAATGCTGTAAGTTACTAATTCACAAACTTTTTGGTCTTGGAACCCCTTCATGGTTCTTTAAAATTATTGAGGACACTGAAGAGTTTTTCTTGCATGGGTTTTACACACACAATATGGAATATAATATATATCTATACACACATATGTGCTGTATTAAAAATTAAAATGGATACTTTTCTAAATTATATTTCAATATATTTATTAAAATAATAAACTCATTACATATAATAGTTTATAAAAACATTGCTATATTTCAAAACAAAAATATAGTGAAGATCTTTCCGTGTATTTTACAAATCTTTTCAACATCTAAATTAATAGAAGTCTGCTGGATTTTTAAATCTGCTTCTGCATTCAATCTGTTGTGATATGTTGTTTTGCCTGAAATATATGAAGAAAGTCTGGTCCTGGCACAATTATGTATTTGGCAAGGGGGGAAGTATTTCAAGATCCATATAATACTTTTGTATTTTTATGAAAATAGTTTTGGCCTCGAGGATCCCTTGAAGGGGTGACAGAGACCCCCCCAGGAATCGTCTGACCATATTTTGACAACTGTTGCTCTGAGACTATGAGTAATAGTTGATGATATGCATTTATGTAGGATTTTTTCACACTTTAGTCCCCCATAGTGTATGATGTTGTTGTTTTGTACATAGTGTACAAAACAACAACAATAACACAAATTGTAATCTCATGTGCAACAATTTCCAGGATATTGAGACAGAAGTGATTCCTGTAGCATGGGCACTGCATTCACTGGAGCAGAGGAGCCAGAGTTGGATGTCAAGAAGTAAATTTTAAAAATGATGCCAGAAAATTGTAAATATTTTGATGACCCAGAATGAAATTAGGCAACCATTGAAATGCCCAGAGCATCTTCTTTTAGGACAGCAGATAATTTATACTTACTTCAACATTCTTCCTACTATTTCCACTATCCCTATCCTCCCATACAAAGGACTCTTCAGTACCTTCATTAAGTTCACTAGTTTTCTTGCACAATTAGACTTTATTTTTTGTGGTTACAAAGCCTAGGGAAAAGACCACACACCTCACAGGTCCTCATTCACAATCTGAAGAGACCTTAGAGATCTAATCCAACTCCTTTCTTTTACAGATAAGGAAACTGAGGTCCATAGAAAGGGTTTATTTTGGGAAACCTTCCACTTAGTAAAGCCCTAAATCAGACCAGACAATTTCATGGTTTACTTTTTGTTCTCATAATTCCCTTTTTTAAAAATATTTACTTTTTCCAATTACATGTAAAAATTAATACTTACTTTTTTATTTTGTTTCAAATTCTCTTCCTCCCTAAGACCTTCCCCTGTAATTGAGAAGGCAAGAAGTTCGAACTATTATACATGTACAATAATGCAAAACATATTTCCATATTAGTAAAATATTATTAAAGAAAAGACAAATGAAAAATACTCAAAATAAAGAAAGTTTTTAAAAAGTATTATTTAATCTGCATTCAACTCCATCAGTTCTTTCTCTGAAAGTGGATTTCATTTTAAGTCCCTTGGAATTGTCTTAAATCATTTTTTTTTGCTGAAAATAACTAAACCATTGATAGTTGATTATTGTATAATAATGCTGTTACTATGTACAATTTTCTCCTGGTTCTGCTCACTTCACTTTGCATAAATTCATGCAAATCTTTCCAGGTTTTTCTGAAAGCATTATGCTCATCATTTCTTATAACAAATATCATTCCAATATAATCATATGCCATGGCTTATTCAGTCATTTCCTAATTCATAGGTATCCTCTCAATTTCTAATTCTTTGTCACCACAAAAAAAAGTTGCAATAAATATTTTTGTACACATATGTCCTTTTCCCTTTCTTATCTCTTTGGAACATAGGCCTATTCATGATATTTTTGGGTCAAAGTTTGATAATCTTTGGGACATAGTTCCAAAGTGGTCTCCGGAATGGTTGGATCAGTTCAAAACTCCACAAACAGTACATTCACATACCCTCTAGAACCTGACATTTTCCTTTTCTGTCATATTAGCCAATCTGATAGATGTGAGGTAAAACTTCAGTATTGTTTTAATTTGCATTTATCTAATCAGTTGAGATTTAGAGCATTTTTATATGATTATATAGATAGGGATAGTTCTGATTCTTCATTTGATAACTGCCAATTCATGTACTCTGAGAATTTATCAATTGGAGAATGACTTGTGTGCTTATAAATTTGCCTCAGCTTTCTTCACATTTGAAAAATAAGACCTTTGTCAGAGACACTTTAAAAAAATTTTTCCCAGTTTTCTGCCTTCCTTCTAATCTTGACTTTATTGGTTTTTTCTGTGTAAACACTTATAAATTTAATGCAATTAGAATTATCCATTTTGCATCCCATAATGTTCTCTATATCTTGTTTCATCCTAAATTTGTCCCTTATCAGAGATCTGACAAGTAAACTACCTTATGTTTCCCAAATTTGCTTATATTGCCTTTTCTGTCTAAATCATGTTCCCATTTTGATCATATCTTGGCTTATTGTGTGAGATGTTGGTCTATACCTAGTTTCTGCCAAACTGCTTTCTAGTTTTCCCAGAAATTTTTGTCAAATATTGAGTTTTGTCCCCAAAGCTTATATCTTTAGGTTTATTAAAGACTTGATTACTATGATAATTTTCTACTAGATGGTATATTACTAATTTATTCCTTTCATCTATCAATCTATTTCTTATCCAGTACCAGTTGTTTTGATGATTAACATTTTGTAATACAGTTTGAGATCTGATATAGCCATTTTCCTTCATATTTTTGTGACATTTTTTTCTTCCAGATAAATTTTTTCCTAGTTCTATAAAATAATTTTGGTAGTTTGATTAAATAAATACATTAATTTAGGTAGAATTATCATATTATTATCATAATTCAGTCTACCCATGAGCAATTAATATTTTTCAAGTTGTTTTGATCTGGTTTTATTTGTGTAAAAAATGTTTAGTAATTGTCTTCATATAATTCTGAGTTCATCTTGGCAGGTAGACTCCCAATTACTTTAGACTGTCTACAGTAATTTTGAATAGAATTTCCTTCTATCTCTTTCTGCTGGATTTTTTTGATAATATATAGAAATTCAGATGACATATGTGGGTTATTTTATTTTGCAACTTTGCTAAGTTTGTTAATTATTTCAACTAGATTTTTAGTTAATACTCAAGGATTCACTAAGTATACCATTATGTCATCTGTAAACAGTGATAGTTTTATTTCCTCATTGCATATTCTAATTTCCTTTTCCATTCTGGCCCTGGAGCCAGACTCCCTGATTTTGCTAGTGCTCCTCCTCATCTTGGAACTTCATCCTGGAACTTTGGGTAGGCAGGGCTTCAGAGTCATACTCCCAGTGCCTGGAAAGGATCTCTTGTAATCTTCTTGTAATCAGTTGTCTGACCCACTAATTGTCTGTGGTCTGAGAGCTCCAGAAGCCAGCACCTGTCATTGATTCAGTCCTCCCTGAGGCCTTCTCTTTGCTTTCCAAGCTCCAATCTAACCCTCATTGAGACAGACCTTTCCTGCCAACCTTCCAAGTTGTGTTGAGATGAAAAATTGTTTAACCTAATCCTTTTGTGAGTTCTACTGCTCCAGAATTCACTTTACGGCCTTTATTTTAATGTTTGAAAGAGAATTTGGGATCGCTCAGGCAAGTGCCTGCATTTACTCCATCTTGGTGCTACCTTTTGTTTTAGATAATTTTATATTGCATTCAATGTCACATATATAGATTATCTGTTTAGCATTAATTGACATCTATGCAAAGTATCTTTCATTAAATATTTCAAATCTTTGTTATTCAAAAATCCCCTGTGGATATTTTAACTATTAGCTCATTATGAATTAATAGAATTCTCTAAGTTGATTTTCTCTGATTCCCCATATTAAGTATATTTAGGATCTTAAGACATCAACTATCGATTTCTATTCTTCCTGTCATTACTATACAAAGTACTCTGTTTACTGGCTTAACTTAAGTTTCATAGCATTCTTTTAAGAAATGTGGTTCTGATAAATCCTCTGTTTTTTGCCATTTCCCCAAGTCTACCAGCTTGCAGCTGTAATAGCCAAGAAGTACAAAATAGTACCCTCTGTAATTTATATTTATAAATATTATTTTACTTGTGCAACAATTATATTTTCAAAAGATATAAAAAAGATTTTGTTGGGACTTCTTGATATGAATACTCATTTCACAGAGTAGAATCTTTGAGTTATTTTCCTTTAGTGTTCTCAGCCAATTCCAGTTTCATGGATAACCTCTATATGAATGACTTCCAAATCTAGATCTTCAGCCTTACTCTCTGTCATAAGCTCCATTTCTGCACTAAAAATGGCTTACTAAAAGTTTCTACCTTGCCATCCTACCAGGATTTCAAACTCCTCTTCTATTATACTAGGTTTCTCTCTGATACCATCTCCTCTGAACCCCCCCCCAAAATTTCTTCTCCTAGATTTTTCTATTTTTGTTACCTTTTCTACCATTTCCCCTAGGTTAGACATCTCTTATAACTGATTGGTTTCCATGCACTATATAGATTCTCTTTCTGTTCCATCTCTCTCCTGAACTACTCACTTTTCCTTTTCCACTGTCGCTATATTAATTCAAGGTTTCATTAACTATCTCCTGGACTATTCAAAATCTCTCCTTCATCTGAGGACTTCTATTTCTAGTAATTCATAATAAGCTAAAAATAGCCAAAACATCCATAAGGTTATTATGAATAACAGTGATATGAAATATTTAATGCAAGAAATTTTGCATAGATACGAAGTAATAAATTAATAAATATTGTTGTCAGATTAAGCATCCTAAAGTGACTTATCATCAGTCAATCTCCTGCTCAAAAGAACTTTAATAGCTTCTTTGTTTTTGTTTAGATGTGTCCAATTCTTTGTGACCTCATTGGGGATTTTCTTGGCAAAGATTCTGGAATGGTTTGACATTTCCTTCTCCAGCTCATTTTACAGATTAAGAAACTGGGGCAAACAGGGTTAAGTGACTTCTCCAGGATCACAGACACTAGATTCTAAAGCTCCCTAATACACATCAAACAAAGTTCACACTCCTTAGTCTGGTATTTAAGACCCTTTTTTGCTCCCATTCCAACCTTTTATTCCACTCTTCCTCTATATATTGTCCATATTCCAACCTCACTCCTATTTATCATTCTTGAACAGTACTCATGTGTCCTACCTGGAATGATTCCTTCCCTACCATCACCACTATCTCATCTCCACCAACTGAATTCCTAACTACATTTCAAGGACCAATTCAAATGCCATGAATTCATCCTTTGTCATCCCTAAACAAATGTGATTGTTCCTGTTTCTAGATCCTCATAACACTTTCTCAGACAATACCTTCTTTATTCTTTTCCACTCTGATAGCCATTAGAGCCTATCATTGTCATTTGTTACAGTTCCATATCCTTGCTGCTAGATAGTAAGTGTTTTAAGTACCAAGACCATGTTATATCTGTGAACCCCAGAAACTGGCAAATAGTAAGCACTCAATAAATATTTGCAATTGAACTATGCATCAGAATGAATTAGTATACAGAGAAGTATGTAATAACTAGGTTTTATTTGTTTTCTGACATTTGGATTATAGAAAATGTAGTGTCATGGCTCTACAATTAATTTGTTGTTATTCACTCATTTCAATCATGTCTGACTTTGTGATTCCATTTGAGGTTTTCTTAGCAAAGATATTAGAGTGTCTTGCCATTTCTTTCTCTAGCTCATTTTACAGATGAGGAAACTGAGGCAAATGGAGTTAAATGACTTGCCCAGGATAGGTCACAAAGCTAGTGAATGTCTAAGGTCAGATGTGAACTCTCAAGTCTTCCTGACCACAGACCTAATGTTCTATCCACTGAGCCATAATTAATATATTTTTTTTAAAAAAATGTGCAGCTAGCAAAATATTTGGAAGTACAAAGAATGATATTCTGAAGTACATCTTCCCCCTTATTAAAGTTCTGTTAACTATTTAGCCACCAAATATCTCATGCCTAAAAGTTACTTATACTTGGGAAGTAGAAAGTCATGCTTCTCCTTTCCATAACTTTAGTGATACAAAATTTTGGTGTCCTTAAGCTAAAGAAGGAAAACTAGATGACATACTCTGTTTCTTCCTCAAAACTGTAGATTTCCAAACTTTTAGAACATGAACATTGTTAGTAATATAACTTTCAATAGTTTTAAAGAGCTATGAGCCACTTTGAGAATATAAAGCACTTTATAATAAAATTAATAAATCACTGAGTCAGTAGTACTACAACCAGTATAAAAAGTATGTCTATTTATCAATATAAATGTAGACCATATAATTTTATGTGCATTTATAGAATCATAGAAATACTAGGGCTGAGAGGAACGTTAGTGATCTTGTAATCCAAGCCCCTAATTTTGCAGATGAGGAAACTCAGATTCTCACTGGGATAATGACTAGCAAAAGATAACATGATCAGTGGTCAGCAGAGTTAGGACTACAAATGAAATATTCTAATTAATTGTTTAGAACTAGGAATACTTAGATTTCTCCAACTATTCCTCATAGACAAAGTTACTCACCTTATGATCTGTTTCTGAATCCTCTGGACACTCAGATGACTTTGTAGCATTTGATCCAGGCCATGAAGTATAATTAGGATTTAATTTCATTTATCTTCCCATAAAAGTGAGAATATAAGAGTCTGCTGATTCTTTTGCAAGAATGGATAAAAAAGAGCTTATTGAATGCTTGTTTATGTACCACGAACTGAGCTTAGTGCTGGGGATAAAAACAGAAAAAGCCAGACAGTCCCTGCTTTAAAGGAGCTTAGTAACTAATTAGGCAAGACAACACATCAAAGAGAGTTCAGTTCTAGGGCAGATGGAAAGGCCTAGAAGTCCAAAGGATTCAGTAAGGGCAGATGGCAAGGTCCAGGGGTCTTTAGGGTACATTAGTAGGTTAGATGACAATGCCCAGGACCTCAGAGTTGTAGAAGCAAGGCAGATGGTAAGATTTAATTCCCCCTCCCCATCCCATCCACAGGAAAAGATTAGAGCAATGATTCCTATCTCTTCCATGTGATATGAGAAGTTGTGCTATTCTTCCTAATTGACTGCCCTGTTGGAATGTCCTAGTGTTAAGAGAGTGATAAAAAGAAAGCAAAGGAACAAGGTTGCCCTAATGGTGGGTCTTCCTGCCAATCAGTCATTCAAAATGGAGGTTAGCTAGATGTTTCAAAGTATTTGACTTGGTTGAAAAAAATACATCAGTAAAAATTTACTTTAATTTTTAAAAAGTGATTGATATCTTTGGCTGTTTTTTTTTGTTTAGTTTTGTTTTCCTTTTTTATATTTACTTTTAAAAAGTTTCAGTGATAGATTTTGCTTTGTGAAGCAGTCATTTCTTCAATATACCACCCTCTCTATTGAAACTTTTCCTATAATAAGGTTATGAAAAAACTAACCATTTTAGTATATGACATTTCATTAACCATCATTCTCCATCTTTTTTATTAAAAGGAGAAAAATGTTAAGTACTTGCTATATTTTGTTTAGGAATGTACATTTTCTCCTCCCTTCTTCAGAGGCAAATTTGATCGTTATAGTTACATAGTATTCATTTTTTACTTTTATTTGTTCTTTCCATGAATCTTGTTCTATTTATTGTGTGCATTGTTTCCTTGATTTTGTTTGTTTTATTTTGCATGATTTCATATGCATGTGTGTTTTTCGCCTTCCTCTTACTGGAAATAAAGAGAAATAATGTTGAATTACTTGAATGTACCAAAACTTTTTTAGTCATATCCCACCATATGGACTTTTATTTCCAGTTTTTCGCTGCTAAAGAAATTGCTTCTATGAATATTTTTCTGCTTATGAGACCTGTCTTTCTATCCATCATATCCTTGGGCTATATGGCTCACCATGGGTTCTCTGGGTCAAAAATTATAGGCATTTTAGTTACTTTCTTAGCATAATTCTAAATTGCTTTCGAGAATTATTGGAACAATTCCCAGTTTTTCCAATAGTATATCATTATGTCTAGTTTTCCACAACCACTCCATTATTAAGTATGCCCACCTTTTGTCATCTTTGACAGACTATTAGGTATGAGATAAAATCTCAGACATTTCATGTTGCATTTCCCTTCTGAATAATTTTATATGATTAATAGACTTTCTTTTTTTGATAATTCTTTGTTCTTATCCTTTGGGGAATGGCTCTTGCTATTACATAATCGAGTTACTCCTCTAAAAATCTTTAACATTAGGTCCATATCATAGATATATGATACAAAAAATTTTCCTCAATCAACAGCCTCCTAAAGACTCCTGAAGCAAGTTGCTTTCCATTATATATAAAAATAATATGAGTCTCTGACAAATGAGACAGTGAACACTATGCAAAGATTCACTGAATACTGTCAGAAAACAAAGTATAAGGCAGAACAGTATATGCTCAACTAAGTTATTGACCAGTATCATGGAATGAGTATATTTGCATAATATAAGTAAAAGTTTTTTATCTATAAATAAGGAAGTCCTACACATACTCCTTTATACAGAGGACATGGCAACAATGGTACAAGTTCTAGAACTCTGAAAGACCTTCTCTGGGAAATCTAGAGTATGATATGAAAAAGATAGAAAGTCAGAATCTATGCATATATTTCTATACTCTTAAAACTAGCATATTTTCAGAATGGAATATGCAGCTAGACAGATCACATATTGAGTTCATATACTCATTCATTTTAACTTTTATCCACCTATCTCTGTATGGCCAGAGAGCTATCCTTAATATTGAAGAGAACCATGGCTTCCTAGATTCAGAGAAATTCCTAAAAATTGGAGCCATCAAAAAATGGAATGAGTTGCCTTGAGAAATGCTGGGTTTCCTATCCATAGAGGTCTTCAAGCAGAGATGGGCAAAAACTTTGTGAATATGTTATACTCAAGAAGTTCCTTTTGTGAATGAGATGAACTGAATGTCATTGAGGTCCCTCCCAATTCTCAAATTCTGTGATTTTCTGTTCAAAGCCAATCTCTACACAGAGTCTGTGTCTCTAAACAATTTATCTAATCTCTCAGTGCCCCCAGGCAATTCTCCAAGACTAAAAGTTTTATTTGACGCTAATTACTTTTTCAAATAATAAGTATTTACATTCTTTCCCTCTCACCTCTCCCCACTAAAAACAAAACAAAACAAAAATGTATAGTTAATTAAAACAAATTTGAACACTGATTATATCCAAAACTGTGTGTCTCATTTTGCATACTTAATCCTTTACCTTATAGTCAAGATGTGATAAACCCACATGACCTGGCTGGTCATTTCATTGTTCAGAGTTCTTAAATCATTCAAAGTTGTTTGCTGCTAAGACTAAGTTACAGAAGAGTTGCCTTTCTGCATTAGTTGAGGAAACTTCCTCACTGGGGGTTCCATACACTTATTAAATGACAAGTTTAAACTCTCCCTCCCCTCCAAAATACTTATGGATGAATGGAGCATGCATGCATGGGATGCGCTAGCAAATATTTAACAATCAGATCTCTAGAGGAGACAAAAATACACCTGACACACTTTTAAATTTAACCTGCTTTATTAACATTTTCCCTATTGCTTTCTTCAGTCTAGGCAATCAAAAAAAACAACAATAAATCAAGCCATGATTTGCAGTGCTTGCTGATTTCTGAAGCATAAATGCTCATATTGAAAAATTAACAATTGATTTTTAGCAGCTGGTTTTCAGCTGAGTCTAGAAAACCCTGAATTAATGCAAAAGTGCATATATGTACGTATTTTTGCATCTGGATAGATCATGTAAAGATTAGTAAAATAGCTAACAATTTAGTAGAAAAATTAGATTGAGTAGGATGACATTGGGGAAATTTGTGTAGTGATTTCAATTATTCCTAAGATGATCAATATAACAAAAGACCATTTCTTTAGAGGCAATATCCTCCCTATCATGCCACTGTACATGCTAATGAGGAATAGTAGGAGGAGTATTCTGGGAAACAGAAGAATGAAAACTCTAAGTAACTTTAAAAAAGGTAGGTGTCCATATATTTTTAGATATGTGTTATGTGTATTTATTATGTAGTAAAAAAACATTAAGAACTTGTATGATCAAAAAAAAAGAGTGACTAAATAATGTGATGGGAATAAGCAATGGCAGATGGACTGTATGAGTGTTTCATTTGTGCTCATGAGATATTAAATGAAATAAAGAAAGCCTCAAGTATATTGTGTAGTTTGTCTATGAAGAAATTACAGTAAGTCTTAAAGGAACTGCCTAGAGTGACAAGGTATGGAGGAGGTGTAGCATACATTTAGGGAATGAGTTCCCACACTGATAAACTAATTCATCAAAGTAACTCTTAAAATAATGTGTCCGAAATCAGATGTAGTGCTACAAATGGGGTTACATCAATATAAGAGTATAGGGGCGGGGCAATATACTTGATCTGGGTCTGACTATTAGTGTGATCATTCTTTGTTTAGTTCATATTTATTCATTTATTTAAGCAGTTATAAGTATGCTGACTAATTTTAAACTCATAATCAGCAAAAAGTCATCAACTCATTTTTAACATGAACTCTCAAACCACATATTTCTTAACCTATACTTAAGTAATTTGATTTTCTTTCCACTTAATTGAAGAATTTTACTTTACCTTCCGACTTAGAATCAATACTATGTATTGGTTTCAAAGCAAAAGAGTGGTAAGGGCAAGGCCAGTGATGGTGAACCTATGGTATGGGTGCCAACGATGGCACACAGAGCACTCCCTGTGGGCACTCAACCAACCCCTTTCCCCCTAAATTCATTACTAGAAAAGTGAGGGAGTCAGTTGGAGCTACTCCCCTCCCCCCCTCTACCATGCCTGATGACATTTTTTTCACATCTCCTGCCCCTCTACCCAGTAGCCCAATGGGAGTGTTTCCTCCCTCCTCTGTGTAGGGTAATGGCGGGGCACAACATGTGTTCTCTGGGGGAGGGGATGGCATGGCACTTGTTCTGGAGGGGGTAGGATGAAGGCAGGGCCCAGTACTCCATCTTCAAAAGGTTTGCCATCACTAGACTAGGCAAAGGGGGTTAAGTGACTTGCCCATGGTCACACAGCTAGGAAGTAGTGTCTGAGGCCAGATTTGAACCCAGGACCTCCTGTCTCTCAGCCTGGCTCTCAATTCACTAAGCTACTCAGCTGTCCCCCAGAATTTTACTTTTGTGTCTATTATTCTCCATCTTGTTGCAATGTCCTTCAATTCCCAACTAAAATGCCATCTTCTACAAGAAGCTTTTCCCAATCCTCTATAAGTCTTGTGCCTTCCTTCTGTTGCTTATATTCCAAATTGTTCTATATATGGTTTGTTTTTTCAAAACTATTTGCTTATTGTATATACTCATTAAGTAGTGAGCTACTTGAGAGCAGGGATTATCTTTCACCTTTCTTTGAATCCCCAGTACTTGACCCATAGTAGGCACTTAATAAATGTTTAATGACTGGGGTCTATTTTTTGCACTTATATTAAAAAGGAAGGTAGTACAGAATCTTGGCTCCATTATCTAAAGCATTGTCATTCCTCACCTCCTATTTTGTCTTCGTCCAAATCAGTAAACGTATTAAACAGAACAGGGCCAAGGATAGATTGTTTTAGTTTGTTGCTGGAGACCTTCATCTCTAGATCTCAATCCATTAATACTTGGATATATTTGTGTGCCAAATTATGAATTCATATGATTCCCCACTATCATCTATCCCAAATTTCAATCTCATATACAAAATTATATTGAAATTCAATCAAATGTCTCCTTGAAATTGAGATGTATTGTTTCTATGTCATTGTCCAAAGTATTATATTACTTTTGTACAAAAAAATTGCTTTTCTAAATATTCATTCTAAGTTTTTCTCTGCTCAAAGTAATCTTTATCTAACTATTTTGTGCTAATCTTCTTTATATTTATATTTTGCACCTGCTTTCTGCCACATTAGAATGTAAACTTCTTGAGAGCAAGACTTCTTTTTTTTAATTTGCATTTGTAACATTTAGTACAGGACTTGGTTGACAGTATGTACTTAATAAATAATCATTGACAGTTTAACTGATTCACAATTTTAATAATTGTAGGTAATGGTATTTTACTAGACATAGGCAGAAATTGGATTACTCTTTATAAAAAGAGGTTGTAACAGTGAAGTCAGATTCAAGTAGAAGTGGATCCTTGCATGCTGCCTAGTTACTTAGATAGCCACAAGTTAACATAATCAATGTTGCAATTATATTTATTTTGTTAAACAGTCCCCAATCTGATTCCTCCTGGGTGTTTTGATTTGAGTGTGTTGCTTACTGTTATAGAGCATGAGAAGGGTTAATTATATAGATCCTAATATCCTTTGAAACTTTTGATTCTATTGACATCATGGAACTAAAACAGGACTTTGGTTTGAATTTCAATGCTGACAATTCCTGTGTTGTTTGACGAAGTCAATTTAACTTCTCTGCATCTTAGTTTCCTTGAAGTGTAAAATCAGGGAGGAGGGAAAGTTAAACTAGATGATATCTTAGATTTGTTCCTGTTCCAAACCCAAAGGCCATCTAAACTTATTTTATCTGTTGTAGAATTTTCTAATTAGTCAATGTAAAGATTATCAAAGGAGATTTTCCTGAAATCTAGAATTCAGAATTCTTGAAACCAGCTGCTTAGCTCTATTTTTATATGCAAAAGCAGACAATTTTTATGATTTGAAATCACTCAGTCATTGAAAAAATCATAATCTTTCATTTTCCATCCATTCCAATACCACCCACAATATTATGGATTCTTTAAAATTAATTTTCAATGCATTCACAGAGGGTTGTAAGATATAAATCTATTTTTTTCTTTTGTAGTTCAGCAAATAATTAGTTCTTGCCTTAGCCTGACTTTCATGCTCATATTAATTGAGTCAAACAATAGTACCAAGGGATTAAATGATGTTATGAAAAGAGCATCAAATAGGTGCTAAATCTAGCCTTTGACCCAGGTTAGGTTGTTTGTTTTTTTTTTTTTTTGGTCCGTCTTTAAAAAAATCTTCTTTGTCTAGTTGCCAGACATTTATTGATAGAATTCAAGCATTGCTGCATAAGTATTAAACATTCCTTTGCTGACTCATCTAGTTTTTTTTTAAGAACATGATAATGCCATCATAAAGCAATCAGGTCAAATTGGTCCTTTAGAGATCAATGACTAACACAGTTCATACAAATTACACTTGATGTATGCAGTTTCTGTTATTAAAACAGTAAACACAACACTATATATTGACATTGTTCTTTCCAATATTTAGGTGTATGGAAGAAGGGCCATAAATTCTTTTGGCATGTTCCTAACAGATAGCATTTTGTACTGAGCACTAATAAAATTCAAGGACTCCTGGGTATAGGACTTTGTATATCCCCAATGTTCATAGTCTTTAAAAAGCCAAAATTGGTTACCTTCAGATTTTTGAGGAGGTCATGTGTTGCCCTTCCTTGAATTTATCAAAAAATTAGAGGTGAGCGGTGGTTCATATAAAGAAGAATTAAGAGCTTTTGAGGCAGTATTTTGAGGCACTAGGACAAGTAAAAATAGAAGAAAAACTTGGAAGGGGTTATAAAATATCACTCTTGCAATGGTCACATTCTGGCACCTTTTTTTCTTCAGGAATATTAATTTAAAAAACTGAGTATGAGAAAACTATCTGCCACAAAGCTCAAGCATTTTGTTTTCATAGAAAAAGAGAAGAGGCAACTTCAATGCTCTTCCCAGAGTACATTGGCTAAGATATGTGCAAATGTTTTTATTCTTTGAGTATCTGTGATTTATTAAAACAGACCAAAATCCCTCTACTACAGAGCAGATGATGTTGGAGTTTTAATAGACAAAATAATTCATCACTTTGGAATCAACCATCTAGAGATGAGCTATTATGTTCTTAGCCAAAGGTAAGTACAATAAGTAATCAAGTAACTTGTACTCAAAGCCTTTTCATTTGGGTAAGCTTCCACTGACAAAGACTTCAAGAACCCAAGGCCATCTTCATGCCTTGATGAGGCATGGCAGAACTTCAATGGAAAGTAAAGGAGTCATTTAAATAACTTAAGTTACCAGTTTCCTAGCAGCAGATAAGGAACAAAGAAAGGTGGGGGAATTAGATAAAGAAAGACAACTTCAATGGTGCTGCTAGAAACAGATGTGCTCATAACTTAGCTAGTGAGAGCAAAAACAGAACTTCAAAAAATAAGACTAAAATTCAAGTGGGTATGATGGAAAGACCTTTGCAATGAGCAATAGAAGACCTAAATTTGAATCCTTTCCATGCCACCTTTATGACCTTTGGAAATTCTCTTCATCTCTTTGGGCCTTTGTTTCCTGATATGAGAATTGAAGAAGTGTCAAATCTGGAATAGAGATGTCCAACTAATGGTCCACAAATCTCCCCATTGTGGTTCTACATGGGATACTATTATGGTTCAGATTCTCCACAGAATTCTTAGATGGAAGGGGCCATTCTAATTCACTTATCATAAAGGGTACTAGACTAAGTAAGAGAAGGTAAGTTTGAATCTCCACTTACCATGTGTGTGACCATGGATGAGACAGTTCCCTTCTTTGGTCTCAGTTTACTGACCTGTAACTACAGGGGTTGAAGTAGATGCCTCTGGATCTAAGATCCTAAGACTTCTAGAATGAAACGGAATGAAGAACTTCCTATATGTGAACTACTTATCCACCTAGATTTCCTCTGGTTACTTATTGTTTTGATGTCCCTATTGCATTTTAGTCATGATTTGAATCTCTAGCTGATAATGTTTACTCTCCTTTTCTTTCTTGTAAACTGGTATCTTGGCTCTGGTCATATATTTGGAACCATAGTCATTTGAATCTTTCCCTCAAATAACCAACCCTTTGCCTCCATGTTCTAGCCTTTGACTTCTGTCTGTTTCTATGGCTCTGAGGTCTGCATAGAGAATGACTATATTCCTGATGACAAAGTAGAAAATTCAGTCAATCTATGTAGGTATTTCATATAAAAATAGGATCACATATTCTCAGATTTGGAAAAGAACTCAAGAGTTCATCTGGTCTAAGCTATGCCTCAAATGGGACATCCTCTATAATATCTTTAAGATGTTTTTCATTATGTAGAGTAGAGGCATCAAAAACTCAGGGCCAGCAACACTATTAAGCATTGTTAACCCAGATTAAAATGTAACAGAAACATTTAAAGAAATAAAAAATACAACAACATAGATAATGTTAACATGTATTTTCTAAGTCAAATGTAGCCTTCAGGGATCTGTATGTGTGGTTTAATGATCATGTTTCTATTTTCATTTAACCCCACTGGTAGAGAGCAATGTTTGCCATTTGGTAAATAAAATAAAACACATCAGCTCTGTGCAAGTATTTGGCCTCATGCAGCCAAACACTTCCTGCCAGATTTTAGGCAAGAGCTGAGATGGCCATTTTCATTCTCCTGGGAGTGCTCCTCAAGGCTCAGGGGATGCACAGTTAGTTATTCATTGGAGTCTTGCAAGATTGTTTCCTTTTAAACTTTCCAATTGCTATTTTGTTCTAGTTCAATCCCAGATCTTTTTTTTCCCCTGTCTTGAAAAAGAACTTAATGTAGCCCCATCCCCAAAGCCCAGAAGCATGTTCCCAGTAGCTTAGATGTGACCTTGAGCTTCTTTCATCAATACCCAAGAAATAATTCATTCCAGCTCTCAGCAATATTATTTCATCTGTAACTGGCTTCCTGCTCGTGTGACACAAAGCCCTCCCTGGCTTTTTCTGGCTGTGTCCTTTTCATGTATTTAAAGACAGGCTTAGTGTTTCTTCTCTTTTCCTTTTCTGCCTTCTTAAAATATTTCATTTTGACTTTTCAGTGTTTATATTTGCCTGTTTTTTTTACTCTGAATATCTCTTTTTATAGAACCTATTCTTTGAAATGTTAAATTTCCAGGATATTTGATCTTCATTCTTTAATCACATGGGAATCTTACTATGGTCACCGTAACTGATTCTGAAGCATCTGAGTTTCTTTAACCAACTTCAGGCTACCCTCAGGCATTGATGGAATTGAGAATTTGTGATCAGAGAAGTCCTCCCAAATCTTCCTTCCTTGTCTAGTAACTTGATATTCAGGCTGATAATAATAGCTCTCCTTTATATAGGATTTTAAGATTTATAAAGGGTTTTATTGTCCCCATTTTACAGACTATGAAAGTGAATGGATGGATGATTGAATGAATGAATTTAAAAAAGCATTTATTGTTTATTAAGTGACTTGGCACTTAGCCCTGATAAATAAGGTGAATACAAAAAGAAAAAGACAAGGTCCTTACTCTCAAAAAGCTTATATTCTAATTGAAAAAGATTATTTGTGTTAGCAAAAGCTGCAGGAAGGGTGAATAACTTGGAAGTTCTAAATTAGCACTGCAAGTGGCAAAATCCAAGAATACTTAGGGTGCATCATCAGGTTAGATGACAGTTCCTGATGGCTCAGTGGCAGGGCAGATGATAAGACCCATTGTTCTCTTATCTGACATGAAGGGTTAGATTTTGTGACTCCCTACTCATCCAAGTGGTGTATGTAGTAATGTTGTTCTTCCTACCTGGATGCCTCAATGGTGTGTGAGTAGTCCAAGGAATCGGGGGGCCAGGCTAAGGGAAGACAAAGGGTGGAACACTTGGTGAAACTCAGAGGAATTAAATGATTTCTCCAGAATCAATAGCTATTAAGTTACAAAACAGGGACGTGAACTTCTGACACTAAGACCACTGTTCTTTCTGAAAATCATAGAGAATATTTGCCTTTTAGTAAGGCTCAAACTCTAAGTTAAAAGGATAAAGCTCTAATATAATGATAATAGCTACCCCAAAGCTCAAACACTTTAGGACCTGTAGAAAAGGGACAAAATCATTTCCAGACTTTCTCTCAGAGCACAATGAATTCTGAAATTAGCTCTTAGGGATTCTACTTCAACTTGGTCCTTCCTTATTGAAAGATAAATCTACATGGGAAGGCTATCATTTTAAGCTGTTAGTAATTACTTACATTTAATACAATTCATTAAAATGATTGTTATTCATTTAGGATTAATGATCTAAATGAAGTTGAGGGACAGGGAGAGTTGCTTGTTTGCCTTTTAGTGGGAGGTAAATACCAGAAAGGAGGGAAATGATGGCAATGCAAAGTTTACATTGTAGAACTTATATTCAGGAAGGACTAAAGAGCAGAGAAGAGAGAGAGCCAAAAAGCACCAAACACAACTAACATGCTTTAGAGGCCCAAGACTAACCCTAAACTACCCTTGAACATTACCAATTCTACTGCAGCATTGTAAACATGAGACAAATAGACATGCCATGAGTATTATGATTTCTATCACTTTATGTGATGTGTTTACCCCTGATCCTGGGCCCTTCTGCTACTCTCCTGCCATACCACATCTGTTTACCATAGACAACATTGGGATTGTGAATAAGATTCTCTAAGGGGAGCATTTTTAGCTGAACAAGTTGTAATACATGGTGGTAATGGAGTTCTATTGTACTATAAGAAATAATGAACAGGATTAATTCAGAAAAACCTTAAAAGATTTTTATGAACTGATGCAAAATAAAGTAAACAGAACCAGAGAACTATTTATACCAGTGATGACAAACCTATGGCAAAGGTGCTAAAGATGGCACACAGAGAGTTCTCTGTGTGCACTTGACCAAGTCCCCCACACACACAGTTCATCACTAGAAAGGCCCTCCCCCTCTCCACCATGCTTGACAACATTTTTTCACATCCCCTGCTCCTCCTCCCAGCAGCAAATGGAAGTACGCAGGGGTAAGGAGGGTGGCTCACTGGTGGCATAGCTAGAGAGCAGCAGAGTGCTTGGGCCATTCACCTTCCCCTCTCTACACTTACTGAGGACATTCCTCACTTCACTTGCCTCTCTGCCCAGCAGCCCAATGGGAGGGCTTCCTCCCTCCCCTGTGTGGGATAAGAGACATGGCACTTAGTCTGGGGGGGTTGGGTGGGAGTGGGGCATGGCACCCCATCTCTAAGAGTTTCACCATCACTGGTTTATACAATAACAAAAATATGTACAATGATGTACAATGATCAACTGGGAAGGACTAAAGTATTATCAGAAATTTCAAGAGTCCAAGATAAACCCAAGGGACTCATGATGAAAAATACTATCTATAGCCAAATTAGGAACTGTTGGAGTCTGATTAAAGATCAAAGCATGCCATTTTTTACTTTATTTCCTTCATGAGCTTCTTAAATTGGTGACATGATTTCTGTCTTCTTTCATGGCATGACAAATATTGATTACATGGTAGCAATGGCATAACCTATATAAGATTCTTGCTGGGAGAGGAAGAGAATCTAAATCTCAAAATGTTGGATAACAATTATCAAAAATTGCTTCTGCATGTAATTGAAAAATAATTTTAATATTAATTTTTTTAAAGATGCCGGTCAGAGAAAGACATAAGGGAGGGATTTGAAAGAGAGAGAGAAGGAGAAAGAGAGAGAGAGAGAGAGAGAGAGAGAGAGAATTCCTGAGCCAAGCACTTGATCCTGAATCTGAATGCCAGTGTTTTAATTTTGCCTGATCCAATTAGTGTAACAATTTTAGTGTTTAAAGATCCTTAAGGGGCAACTGGGTAACTAGTTAGATTGAGAGCCAGACCTAGAGACTGGAGGTCCTAGGTTCAAATCTGGCCATATATACTTCCTAGCTGTCACAACCCCCATTTTCTAGCCCTTACCATTCTTCTGCCTGGGAACCAATACATAGTATTGATTCTAAGGCATAAGGTAAAGGTTTCAAAAAAGAGATGCTTAAGTAGGAATTGTTTTGAGGTTCTATGTGGTCAGAGGATCAAACAATTTCAAAACTACATATCAAAATGTATAAGAGATTTGGGAAATTATTTTTGGTAGATGGTCATAGGATCAACTTATATTTTTTTTGTTTTATACCCCAAAAGTAGAAGGTTTAATCCATAGGAAATCACCCATCACCAAATGCCTGAATAAATCATGGGTCAGGTATAGCAGCATATTTCCCTGCCAATGCTCTTTATGTGCCCATGTTGTTCAAAAGATCTCAAACCTCAGAGCACCAAAGCTACTAGGAAATTTGTATTTCCAGACACTTAGTGATGAGAATCTGAAATTCTGAACTTCCCCATAGAATAACTT
Source organism: Gracilinanus agilis (assembly GCF_016433145.1). NCBI lineage: Eukaryota > Metazoa > Chordata > Mammalia > Didelphimorphia > Didelphidae > Gracilinanus > Gracilinanus agilis. The sequence goes on from NC_058130.1 coordinate 398,367,246, forward strand.
TTTATTTCAATGCCTGAGAGACTAGGTTTAATGTCAAGGAAAATGGTAAGACCTGACCTGATGATCCTCCATCTGACCAGAAGGATTGGAATTAATGACTTTCTATTTATCCAAATCACATAAAAATCCATGCTGTTCTTCCCACCTGGATGCCTAGATGGTGTCTGGGTAACCCAGGAAAACAGAGGATTATTGTTAGCTATGTTGTGCTAGCTAATCAGCTGATTCCCCAGTCATTGCTTTTTCTGTTTAACCACACTGCCTGAGGGTTTATATCACTGAGGAGAAAGAAGAGGGGAAAGGAGGTTGAGTTTTGCTTTCCTGGCTGAGCTTCATTCCCTATTACCTTGAGATGAGGCTATGTGACTTATCCCCACCACCACCTTGGAATGAGGCTATGTAACTCCTAATGATGATGAGTTCAGCCTAGTCTCCAAAGACTCAATTGCTATATCAATCATCTACTACTTACAGTATTTCAAACTTTAAGAGATCAAAGGTCTGAAAGACAGGTAGAATAATAACTGATGCAAAGGGACCCACATTTGTCACACACCCCAAACCTTACAGCACCAATAATCCTAGAGAATCTTGCAGAAATAGAATCATTGGGTTATCTAGGTGGCTCAGTGGATAAATAGCTAGGCCTGGAGACAGGATATCCTGGGTTCAAATCTGGCTTCAGGCATTTTCCAGCTTCCTGATCCTGGACAAATCACTTAATCCCCATTGCCTAACTCCTACTTCTCTTCTGATTTGGAACTTATACTTAGTATCAATTCCAAGATAGAAGGTAAGGATTTGAAAAAAAATAGAGAATAGTTGTGGTTGTTTAGTCATCCCAGTTATGTCCAACTCTTTAAAACCCATTTGGGCTTTTCTTGGTAAAGATACTAGAGTGGTGTTCCATTTCCTTCTCCAGGTCTTTTTTACATATGAGGAAACTGAGGCCAAAAGGAATAAGTGACTTGCTCCAGCTCAGTGTCTGAGAGCAGATTTGAACTCAAGAAGGTGAATCGTCTGACTCCAAGCTTAGAGCTCTATCTACTATCAGTTATTCCCAAATTGGGTGCCACTGCCCCCTGGTGGGTGCTACAGCAATCCAGGGAAGCGGTGATGGCCACAGGTGCATTGGGGGTGGTGAATAACTGTAAGGGGGCGGTGATAGTATGTGACAGGGGACGCTAAGTAATATTTTTTCTGGAAAGGGGGCGGTAGGCCAAAAATGTTTGGGAACCACTGCACTACACCATTTAGCTGCCCCTTATAGAAGAGCAGATCTGAATTTGGAAGGGATCTCAGCAACCATTTAGTCTAGTCCCTTCATTTTATATATGAAAACAATGAGGCCCAGGAAAGTTAAGTGACTTGTCCAAGTTCGCACAGGTAGTAAATGTCAGAAGGAAGATCTGAATTCAGATCCTCTGACTCCAGAGACAATGGCCTTTCCATTTAATCACAGTGCTTGAATGTTTGTTCTAAGTGGTTCTCTATCATTCTGGGAGTAAATACAATATCCTCTGGCCTTCAAAGATTTCAAAACTGGCTTCCTTCTATTTTTCCAGTCTTTTGGACCTTAGATCTACCATACACTCTGCTCTCCAGTGGCACTGGCCTCCCTTCTATTCCTAGAACAAGACATTCCATCTCCTATAGGCTTTTTCACCAGATATCTACCATTCATGGAATGTTCTCTCTCTTATGCTCTCTATCTCCAGACCTCCTTGAATTATTTTAAGTCCTTAGCTAAAATCTCACCTTCTGTAAGGCAACCAAATGGCATGATAGATAGAGTGTTGGGTCTAGAGTCAGAAGACTTGAGTTCAAATCTGACCTCAGATGGCTAGGAGAGCTCTTTGAACTTTTAGACAACTATTACCTGTGTCACCCTTTACAATTCACTTAACTTCTGTTCTCAGTTTTTTCAACTAGAAAATGTAGATAATAAGAGCATCTACATCAAAAAGTTATTATTGGCCTCAGATATTTCTTAGCTGTGTGACACTGGGCAAGTCACTTAACCCCAGTTGCCTAACCCTTACTGCTCATCTACCTTAGAAACAAAATGTAATATTGGTTCTATATAAGGTTTTTAAAAACAAAAAAGTTATTGTGAAGATTGATTAAGATAATACTTGGAAAGTGCCTGCCACACAGTACACACTACAAAAAGTGCTATCTCTTATTATTCACAAATCCTTTCCTGATTTCCCTTAATGCTAATACTTCCCTTCTAATAATCTCTAATTTATCATGTCTATATCACATTTTTATTGTTGTTTCCAATTTGTCTTCTCCATGATATTGTGAGTTTCTTGAGGGCTGGAACTGTCTTTTGCCTTTCTTTGAATACCCAGAATTTAACACAGTGCCTGGCACATAGTCACACCTAAGAAATACTAGTTGACCTTACTTCTTTGTCTATTTGCATGTGCCTAGTGAGGATATGCTTCCCTGTTTTCTTTGGTGATATGTTTTTTTTCTTTTTTTTCTTTTGAGATACTTCTACTCTCATCTGTTTATAATAATGCCATCCTTGCCTGTATTCATTAAGGTGAGCTCTCACAAGCCAATTGACCAATTCTCATCGGAGCACCATGTTTCTTTCCCCCTTCTGCCTCTCAAAAGCACATAATGGCTCTCCCTTTAGCATTTTGTCACTCTGTAATTTTTCCTTTTCTTTTAAATGTGAAGAATCTTCTCTCAGTAACACTGATGATATTTTCCTTAAACTAGCTTCTCCAGTCTCATTTAGAGTCAGCAAATCCGAAAATATACTGTGCTTTTAATGCTGCCCAAAAGGGAGATTTTTCTTTCCTTCTGCTTTGATAAACTGGTAATTGAGGGAAAAATGAAGGCTAAATGGTGGAAATGTCAGGAGAAAATAAAATCCCAGCATAGAGAGGAAAATATCAAAGTATATTGTCAGTACTGAATCTGCTGGCTGCTTTAGAATATAGGTAATATCTCTTTATTGCATTATTTTAAACTATTAGAGTTAACAAATAAGAAATAGTTCCTAGAAAGACATAAAGTGAAATTTCCTAAGCCTCAATTTCCCATCTTTTCCTTTCACTCGTTTTAAAATCCACTCTTTGATGTACTAAAAAGACCCCAGGAAAAAATTTTAAAAAGTGTTGAACTTCTAGTCAAAAAGACTGAGTTCAAAACTTGCCTCTGTCATTGCTGTATGATCTTCAATAAATCATTCAGTAATCTGAAACTTAACTTGCTCCAAAGAGATAGAGAGATTGGGTTTTTTATTTCATTGATAAAAGGAACTCTGCTGAGTAAACTCCTTCTACCAATACAGATTAGCAATTTATCTTTAATTTGACATGTCAACCACATGTCCTGGAGGCACCATCTAGGTGGCCTGGATTTACCATATCAAAATGTGATTAAGAAATATTTTACAAAATACAAAAATTCCTTCTACTTCAAAGTGGGTAGAAGGAAAGCACCCAGGTATCTGGAATCTACATAAAATTTTGACCCTCTCTCCTTACCAGAGAAGAAATATCAAATTTTTATTTTTATTTTATACTGTTTATAGTACTTTACTATAAAAGTGGGATTAAGTATTTGTTCATGAGCTATATGTAGGTCAAAGTTAAGACATTTCTATATTTTTAATCCTTGTGTATCGTCTTCTGGCTTTCTCATTCTTTTCACAAACTAACTTTTTACTTATTTTAACCTTAAAAAAAGAAATTGTGTATACTAATGACATTAAAAGATAAAAAATGTTGATATTATATAATATTACACATATGTTTTATGCACTTCTGAATTTCAAAACTTTTTCGATGTCATCTGCTGGCCTTTTTTGCTTTGTCTATGGCATCTGCAAAACTTCCCCAAGATTCTCATTTAATTATTTATGCTAACCTGTGATATTTTGAAGCCTTGATAGAAAAGGTTGTGATGTTGAAAAGATATCTATAAATGAAAATAAAATAGAACATAATGTTAGTATGTGGATTCCTAAGTCAATATTTTGTCTATATGAAAACTTTTGTACAGTTTAGTGGTCCTTATTTCTATCTGAGTTTGACGTTACTGGTTTGAGAGATTTAAGAATAGATAATGGTGAGTTGAATATATCAATATAGGGAAGAAACAAGGTGTAGTTCAGATATCCCTTTTTGGAAAGAATAAAGGGTTAAAGAGAATGGCACTTGTGGTAAAAATGAACAATATTAGGGAGTAGTGAGGCATAGGGGGAAAATAGAGTGAAGAAGGATTATAATCAGATAAATATCTCAGAGTTTATGCGCAAGAGAATATATCACATGGCAATATAATATGTATTATCCCCTTGCCGAGATAAGATAAAGCTATAGATTTTAAGAATTAACTACTAACTAATTAGGTTAGAAATCTGTTCCAAACTAGGAAGTTATGGTATTTGAGTCCTCTAATATGAATAGCAGAAGATCAGGAAAAAAGAAAGATTGTGAGCTAAACAGTGAATCCATTGAAGGAGAAAAGAGAATACCCATGGTAGGTGGCTAGATAATGGATATCAGGCTATTAATTAACCGCAAATTTGGTTATCTCAGATGAAGAAAAGGATTTTTTAGGAAAGTTGTTATGGGAAGTGTTTGGAAGGGGTCATGAGGATTCATAAAACTGGTTGATTTTTTTTTCTTAAATTAAATTGCATTTTATTTTCAGGTCTTCATGCTTTCCTTCCAATCTCCCCACATAACCCTCATGTCTACAGATATAGACACATGCACATATATGTCTATGCACACATATATATATATTCATATATGTATACACAAAGATATAGAATATATATATATAAATCCTCAGAAATTGAGACTGGTCATTTTGTTGATCAGAGTTCTCCTATCAAAAATATTATACTGATTACTTTCATTGGGAAGCCACTAAGATTAAGAAGGCTTACAAAGACTTCTTATAAAAGGAGAGACCTAAGTTGAGATTTCAAAGAAAGTAGGGAAGATCAGAGTCAGAGATGAAGAGGGAGAAAATCCAGACCAATGAAAATACCCAGAAATGGGAGATTAAATTTTGTGTGTGTGTGAGGAACAGCTAATTGAAACCAGGGAAGGTGATGAGTTGACAAAACAAAATAGTATAGTGGAAGATGAGAAAACATCCCAGATTTAAAAGGAATTCCTATGCACTTGGAATAATAGCCTTTTGCAGAGACAAGATCATCATCCTGCTCTAGGTGTGATTCCCTTGGATAAAATAGATTTGTTGCCCCAACATACTCTCCCTCATTTGTAGCCTGGTACCTAAAATCCCACTGCTAATGCTCCCTAATGCTTCCTCAAGAATCATTGATCCTTGCTTAAAATGCAGATAGGGATAACTTTAAATTCTTATTAGTCAGGGGGGCAGCAATGTAGCTCAGTGGATTGATAGTCAAGTTTATAGATGGAAGTTCCTGGGTTCTAACCTGGCCTCCAGCACTTCCTAGCTGTGTAACACTCAGCAGGTAATAATTAAGTAACTTTGATTAATTAACAATTAATTAAAATCCTCATTGCCTAGTCCTTACCACTCTTCTGTCTTGGAACCAAAACTTAGTGTTGATTTTAAGATAGAAGGTAAGGTTTTTTTTAAAAGTTATTATTATCATTAGTCATTTGAAGCAAAATATATATGAAAGATATGACATCCTATTTTGTTAAGGCAAAGTGAAGGAGAACAAGAAATTAGAATACTCTGGGAAATGGGCTAACCCTAATAGGGGAAATATGGAAGAAAAAGGGACATTGAGGGCTCTTATGAAAAAGTTTTAATCATTTTCAATTTTACTAAGATAGGTAAAATGGACTTTGAGTATATCTAAGTCACAGTGATAATTAATGTTCATAATAATGACACTGAAAGATATTGAAATGCTTTCTGAGTCCTTAAAAATAGAACATTTTCTTGAAGATAGGTGGTTTCAAGTGTGTTTTATTGCTAATTGGTCATTTATTTATGGGAAATTGAAATATCAACTTAAGCAGAACAGTCTATTTTCCATCCTAGAAATATAGCAGAGGGTCAACTACAGTAATTCCTCCACTTATGATCTTGACCTTATTCTCTCCCACCTCCTCTTGGATTATGCTTCATTAATTCTCCTATCACTCTTTCAACTTCAATAACACCATCTATATTCAGTCTTTCCTTTCTGGAAAAAAAAAGGTCCAAGATCTTCTTTCTCTGGAGAGTAAAATAAACAACACTTTTTCTCTGGTGGGAGTAGTTTGTCACTAAATATTTAATAAGGGTTGACATTATGATCCTATATTCCTTTTGTAATTATGCAGAAGCCTAAAAAATGAGGTAAGAAAAAAGGAGATAATCTGAAGGAAGGAGAAAGAGTGATAATCTTAGGGATGGGTTAAAAAACTGGAATCTCACTTATAGGAGACAAATGATTTGGCCTCTGCCAAAGGCAAACATTAAATATGTAGAAGTACTGGTGGATAGAGGTAGAGGTCTTCCATTAATGTATCATCATAGTAGACAGCATTTATGATTAGATACTGCTAATGATCTGAGTTATAATCATTCATTGTATTCAGGACCATTGGTCTACAAATGAGATGAAAGCAATGAATTCTCCAATCAGAAAACAGAAACTTGTTGGAAATCAAGTCTTGAAAAGAGAGCAGTCAATTTGCTGAGAATCTGCAGTTTAGAAAGCAACTCCTGGAACTATTCCCTGGGGCTGAGCCAATGTGGTGGAGTAGAAGCAGGGAAAGCTTGAACCACTATGAGAATACTCTCCAACTAACTTTAAAATAATGCTTCAAAGCAAATACTGGAATGAAAGAACCAAAAAAGGGACAGAGTTAAGGAACTTTCGTGCAGAGAACAACTTGAAAGGTAGGGAGAGAGAATTTGGTTCACTGGAGTGAAAAGGGGAGCATAGATCATAGAAGGTAACACTAAGGAGTACCTACACAACCCAATAGCAAGCCCCACCACCCCACATTTATTGTTCCAGGTTCTGAACCTGGGCCCAAGCCAACATTAAGGCCCTGAGATCCTGTTTAAGCCAATAGCAGTGCAATCCCATGTCTTTTCCTTGAAGTTCAAAGCCCCATCCCCAGCCGGCAGTGAGGTCCCAAGGCCAATTGCAGGGCAGTCAGAATGTGTCTAGCTGATCAAACCCCTTCCTGAAGATCAAACCAAGGACTGAAGCCTCAGCACAAGGCATTTAGCTGGTGCAAGTCCAAAGGGAGGACCTTAGCCCTTGCCCAAGCTTGCAGTGAGATCCTGAATCCTACTGCAAAGCAGTCCACATAATGCACCTGATATGTGTAAACCCAGAGAGACACCCAGAGCTCAGGCTCAAGGGGAAATTACAAACCCTGGAGCAAAGTAGTCCATAGTGTGGCTAACATGATCAAGACCAAAAGCCCCTACCCAAGCCTGAGGCTAGACCCTGAGCCCCAGCACAGGGTAGCTGTAGCACATAGTGCTCTGAGATCTGCAAGCCATCCACAGTCCCAGGGGGGGTGATTGAATCAGCAGTGGGAGGTACGAATTTTACAGTCCCTAGAGGAGACTGAATCAGAAGCATTCAGAGCCCCCAGGCCACAGTTCATGATACCATTTTGAAAAAACTGAAAGTTGCATAAACCCAGAAATAGAACATAAAGGTACCATTGAAGGAACCATTGAGGAAAACCTGAAGTTTAGGAGAGTGCCTTCTCTACCCGGAGAACAGAGCCCATCTTTATGATAAAAGTGAAAGTCAAGAGAAAGGTTGGGAAAATGAGCAAACATTAAAAAATAAACATAATCATTGAAAATTTCTATGAAGAAAAAACATAGAAATAGAAGGGTATACTAATAGCAAAGAAAATACATGCAAAATGTCAAAGAAAAATATGAATTGATCTCAGGCTCTGGAAGAACTGAAAAGGGATTTCAGAAAACAATTAAGAGAGGCAGAGGAAAAATGGAAAAGATAAATGAAGGCAATGCAAAGCAGATTTGACCTAAAGGAAAAAGAGGTACAAAAGTTCACAGAAGAAAATCATTTTTAAAAAATTATAATTGTGCAACTAAAAGCTAATGGCTTCATGAAATATCAAAAAAGAGTAAAGCAAACCCAAAAGGATGAAAAAAAGAAAAAAATGTAAAATATCTCATTGAAAAAACAACTGATTTGGAAAGTAGATCCACATAAATCATCAGCATTTCTAAATAATACCAATAAAAAGTTCAGCAGCAAGACATAAAAAGAGAAATCCCATTTAAAATATCTCTAGACAATATAAAAGTCTAGATAATAAAATATAAAATATCTAGACAATACTTGCCAAGAAAAACTCATGAATTATATGAACACAATTATAAAACTTTTCCCACAAATAAAGTCAGATTTAAACATTTGGGAAAATATTAATTGCTCATAGGTAGGCTGAGCAAATATAATGGAAATGACAATTCTACGTAAAATAATTTGCTTGTTCAGTGGCATATCAATCAACCTACCAAATAATTATTTTATAAAACTAGAAAAAATAATAACTAAATTCATCTGGAAGATCAAAAAGTCAGGATTGAGTATCAAGGGAATTAATGGGAATAAAATCAGAAGGAAGGTGGCCTAGCAGTATCAGATCTCAAACTGTACTATAAGCATTAGTCATCAAAGCAAACTGATGCTGTCTAAGAAATAGAATGATAGATCAATGGAATAGATTAGATACCCAAAATATAGGGATAAATTACCTTAGCAATCTAGTGTTTGATAGATGCAAAGACCCCAGCTTTTAGAATAAGAACTCATTATTTAGCAAATACTGCTGGGAAAATTAGAAAACTATGATGGAAATTAGATATAGACCAGTGTCTCATATGCTATACAAAGATATGGTTAAAACAGGTATGTAATTTAAATATAAAGAGTGATATTATAAGTCAATTAGGGGAACATAGAATAGTTTACCTGATAGATCTATGGAGAAGAGAAGAATTTACAACCAAACAATAGATAGGGAGCAGTATAAGATATAAAACTGATTATTTTAATTATATTAAACTTGAAAAAACTTTTGTACAAGCAAAACTAATGTAACCAAGATTAGAAGGGAGACAACAAAATAGATGGAGAAATTATAACAAATTTTTCAGATAAAGGTTTAGTTCTCCAATCTATAGAGAACTAAGTCAAATTCACAAGAAAACAAAAGCCATTCCCCAATTGAAAAATGGCCAAAGGATATGAACAAGTAGTTTTCAGATGAAGAAATAAAACCTATCAATAATTACATGAAAAATATTTTGAATAACTCTTGATTAGAGAAATGCAAATTGAAATGAGGTTGAGATACCACCTCACATCTATCAAACTGGTCAATATCACAGTAAGGGAAAGTGATAAATGTTGGAGGGAGTGTGGCAAAACTGGGACACTAATGTATTGTTGATGAAGTTGTGAACTGATCCAACCATTCTGGAGGACCATTTAGAACTATGCCAAAGGGCTATAACATTGAGCATTATTTTTGAGCCTGTAATAGCACTATTGGTTCTATATCCCAAAGAGATAATAAAAATGAGGAAAGGACATACTTGTAAAAATATATATCAGCTCTTCTTAAGGTGGTAAAGAACAAGAAATTAAGATTAAGTCCATCAGTTGGAGAATGGCTGAACAAATTGTGGTACAAGTTGGTGATGAAATACTATTCTTCTACAGGAAATGATGAGCAGGATTATTTCAGAAAAAAAAACCATAAAGTTCTATATGAACTTATGCAGAGTGAAATAAGCAAAATCATGAGAACTTTATAGACAGCAACAGCAATATTGTACTACAATCAACTGCGAAACTTGGCTATTCTCAGCAATACAATGATCTGAGACAAGTCTAAAAGACTACGTACCTCCAGAGAATAAACTGTTATACTTAGATGCAGATCAAAGTATACTATTTTCACACCAATTTACGATTTTATTTTGAGACTTGGGTACCTACCTGAACAAAAATATTTTAGCAGTTGTTTTTAAAGTGACAAAGAATTATTGGAAACTAAGGGGTTGTCTGTCACATTTAGATTGGATGTACAAGCGGCAATATGTGGTTGTAATGGAATATTATTGTGCCATAAGGAATGATGAACAGGATGAGTTCAGAAAAACATGGAAAGATTTATATGAAATGAAGCAAAGTGAAGTGAGAAGAACTAGGAAAACAATGCAATCAGTAACAGAAATATACAATGAACAACTGTGAAGGACTAAATCATTATCAACAAAGCAAATCTCCAAGTTAACCACAAGGGACTTGAAGAAATGTTATCTACAACTAAAAAGGGAACTCTTTGAATATGAGTGCAGATCAAGGCATGCCATTTTCCACTATATATCCTCCATGAGTTTACTATTCTATGTGTGAACTGTGTCCTGTATAATAACATGAGAAATATGTGAATATGTATCACATGAAAACGTGAGCATGATCCATATCAGACTATTCACCACCTTGGGGAAAGAGAAAATCTGAATTTAAAAATTCCAAAAACAATCTTAAAAAATTATTTCTATATATAACTGGAAAAAAGAAAACCATCTTTAAAAAGTCAGTGTAAGGTGGCAGCTAGATGGCTCAGGGGATTGAGAGCCATGCCTAGAGATAGAAAGTCCTAGATTCAAATCTGGCCTCTGACATTCCATAGCTGTTTGACCCTGGATAAGTCACTTAAACCCCATTCTCTAGCCCTTATTGCTCTTCTGCCTTGGAAGCAAAGCACAGTATTTATTCTAAGATGGAAGGTAAGGGTTTTTTAAAAAGTCAGTATGATTTGCTCGCTTTCTAATTTTTTGTGTTGCATACCCAATTCATTGATCTCTGCCCTCCTTAATTTGTTAATATATGCACTCAAGGATATAAATTTCCCCCTGACTACTGCCTTGGCCCCATCCCACATAGTTTGGTAGGATGTCTCATCATTGTCATTTTCTTCAATGAAATTGTTGATTGTTTCTATGATTCCTTCTTTGACTAGCTGGTTTTGGAGAATCGTATTATTAAATTTCCAATTAGTTTTTGATTTGCCTGTCCAGGTGCCCTTACTAATTATTATTTTTATTGCATTATGATCTGAGAAGGTTACATTTATTATTTCTGCTCTTTTGCATTTGTTTGCAATGATTCTATGCCCTATAACATGGTCAATATTTGTGAATGTGCCATGTGCAGCTGAGAAGAAGGTGTATTCCTTTTTGTCCCTATTTATTTTTCTCCACATATCAATTAGATCTAATTTTTCTAGGACTTCATTCACCTCTCTTACCTCTTTCTTATTTATTTTTCGGTTTGATTTATCTAGATCTGACAGAGGAATATTTAGATCTCCCACTAGTATGGTTTTACTATCTAT
>NC_058130.1:398379023-398499161 GCF_016433145.1 Gracilinanus agilis
TCTCTTGGTGTCCCCTGCTATTCACCCCCTCTTTCCCATCCCCCATGCCATCTTAGATTATTTAGTGTTCTACCCTCACCCTGTGAATTATTCTTCTGATTACTATAATAGTGAATACTATAATAGTGAATAGAGTTCACTACAGAGAATTATACATAACATTTCTCTACATAGGAATACAGATATTAGATCTCACTGAGGCCCTTAAAAAGGCAAATTTAAAAATTATAAGTTTTCTTTCTTTCCCCTCTGTATCTTATTTACCTTTTCAGGTTTCTCTCGATTTTTGTGGTTGGATATCAAACTTTCCATTTAGCCCTGGTCTTTTCTGTGCAAATACCTGGAATTCTTCAATTTTGTTGAATGCCCATACTTTCCCCTGGAAATATATAGTCAATTTTGATGGGTAGTTGATCTGTGGTTGCAGGCCCAGCTCTCTTGCCTTTCTGAATATCGTATTCCAAGCCTTGCGATCTTTTAGCGTGGAGGCTGCCAGATCCTGTGTGATCCTGATTGGTGCTCCTTGATATTTGAATTGTTTCTTTCTGGCTTCTTGTAAGATTTTTTCTTTTGCTTGGAAACTCTTGAATTTGGCAATTATATTTCTGGGTGTTTTCTTTTCTTGATCGAATGTCGCAGGTGTTCTATGAATCCTTTCAATGTCTATATTGCCCTCTTGTTGTAGGACTTCAGGGCAATTTTGCTGAATTATTTCTGTTAGTATGGAGTCCAGGTTTCTATTAATTTCTGGTTTTTCTGGGAGACCAATTATTCTCAAATTGTCTCTTCTAGACCGGTTTTCTTGGTCTGTCACTCTCTCATTGAGATATTCCATGTTTCCTTCTATTTTTTCAGTCTCTAAGGCTTCTCTTGGTCCCTATTTCTACTTCTTGTATTGCTTTCTCTGTTTCTTTTGTTGGTTTTTCTTCTTCCTGTCCATTCCTAAATGTTGATATTTGCCAAGTTTCTGTCATCCATTCTCTTCTCTGGTGTCCATAAATTTTCTTTTGATAATCATCAGTTTCCATAGTTTCCACCACTATTTCTGGGCAGATGACTCTCATTAATTACTCCTCTGAATCTGCATACAACCCTTTCCTTTCACACCCTAAGATTTTTCTAGATTGTACCTTTTCCCTGGAATGCTTTCAACTTATATATATTACAAAACAATAAACATTATCTTCAAGGCTTGATTCCAATGTCACATCCTCCATGAAGTCTTGCTAGAGTCCTCTTCTTCGTTTGAATACATTTTGTATCTAGTAGAAGGATGTTATACTCAAAGATGAATTGGATATATTTGCCATCCTCAAAGAGCTTAAAATCTAGAAGAATAAGACAAATGCACTAATAACTACAGTACAAGTGTAACACAATTCAATTGTATTATCTTTCTACTAGATTTTAAGGTTCTTGAGGATAGCAAATACCACTAACTTAACTTTGGTAATGAGAACACCTAGCATTTATAGAGTACTTGAAGACTTGCAAAACACTTTACAAATATTATTTCATTGGATCCTCACAAGTATACTGGGAGATAAATGATATTACTATTCCCTTTTTACAGTTGAGGTAATTGAAGTAGGCAGTGATTAAGTAACCTGCCTTGGATCACATACCTAATTGGAGTTTTAGACTGTATTTGAACTTCGGTCTTTCCCTTCCCCAGTGCTCTATCCACTTGCCACCTTCTTGTTGTTCAGTTGTTTTTCCAATCATGTCTTACTCACTGTGACCACATTTGAGTTTTTCTTGGCAAAGATACTGGAGTGGGTTTCATTTTCTACAGGAAGTTAAGTGGCTTACCCAGGGTCATACAGCTAGCATGTGTCTGAGGCCACATTTGAACTCAGAAAGGTGAATCTTCCTGACATCTGGCACCCTGTCAACTGTGCCACTTAACTTTCCCAGCTACCTCATATTTTCATTCCTAGTATGTCTATCAGAGTACTTTGGATATAGTAGTCATTTAGTATATACCTGTAGAATTAAAGCAAAACCTTTTTCTGTGCATATACTTATTCGTTCGTGTAAATTCTTCTAAAATCAACCATTTCAAGTGCCTTACACAGTTCTGTTACATCCTTGAATCTATCTTTTTCACTTTTTTCTCCCCTGTTTAATTGAGGATGTCCTGCCATTCATTCTTCCTCTTATCAATTTCTCTGTCATTGTTATTTTGCATAAGGAAAGAGCCCCAAGTATATTTGCTACTTATAAGCTTGAAAAAATAACATAATGAATGCATATTGCAGGCCTTGACTTTGCTCTAATTTTGGATTGTTTCCCTAACCTATTCTTCAACTTCTTTTTTTTATAATTTCATCAATCTTTGCTGCATTTCTAATATGAAGCCAAGAGTTCATTATTGGTTTGTCATCACTGACTTCACAAATGTATTTCTCTGGACCTATGGCCTGAAAATCTTTATTGTACTTGATGAGTGTGCTTTATTGAATATATTGTAGACTCAGCAAAATACATTTATATATATATATCCTACTTTGATGTCAACAAATCTATTTCATAAAATCTGGAAGCTATAATTTCTTAGTACTGAGTTTTGTTTCAGATGGTAAACTTGACTCCCATTGACCTTAGAAATAGACACTGTTAGATCCTACTTTATCCTACTTTGCTGTTGACAGATTAACTAGATAACTGCCATACTTCTTCTTTATTTTGTCTTTTTGAAGGCAAGATGGATGAAATGAAAGACACACAGTTGCTCTTGAGGGACAAATGGCCAATGCTGGATCTTAGAGGAATAAATGATAATGACTGACCTGGCCCAATTTTACCTCTAAAGATTTTAAGTGTTTATCTATTGCCCTGAGATAACAATAAATAGCATTTGAATAGGAATTTAAAATTTGCAAAGAATTGTACAATGTAATTTCATTTGATGCTCCCAACAACTCCATGAGCCACCTGCTATTATTCTCCCCATTTCACAGTTGTAGAAACTGAAACAGGCAGAGTTAAGTGACCTGCCCAGGCTTAGGTCTAAGATAGGATTTGTTTTCATGATTTCTTGAGATTTGAAAGAAAAGTTCCTGGCTTTAAAAGTAGCTCCCCTAAAATTACTCCAATACAAAAGTGAAATAATATGGAAATAGAATTGAGTGGTATACGTGTAACCCAGTGAAATTGCTTGTCAACTCTGGAAGTGGGGAGGGAAGAGGGGAGGGAAACAACAAGAATCATGTAACCATGGGAAAAAATAAAAATAAAATAAAATTTAAAATAAAAAATAGCTCCGCTGACCAGGTGTCTGAAATGCTACTATTAATATAGTACTATGATCATTCCCTTGGTTTGTTATCTTCTGAGACTTTTTAGGAGCAAACCTGCCTGGAATGAGTAACATAGTCTTCTTCAAAAAGAAGTGTTAGTGCATTCATGTCTCTGTGCATTCTCCCTGGCAGAAGAAATAGCCAGGTAACACATGGGAATTGGGGACAAATGAGTTAGTGTAAGAATGGTACTAACATTTATAAAAAATTATAGGAAGAGAAGGCAGGGAGTTCTATTGAAAAAACTTTGCTAATTTCATACTTTTCCCAAGGCTGGCTCTGTTAATGGCTCTTAAGCCAAGCATCATTTCTAGAGTTTGGAAAAAAAAACCTTCATGTATATTACAGGAATCTAATGTATAAGTAGCTTCATGAGTAAACTTTGTCTCCAAAGTATCTAGATCTTTTTCATTGAGTTCATGGTTCAGTGGTATGAAAAATGGTGACTTTTCAGAGAGTTTATCTGTAAGTGCCAGGGAGATGAGGGTTTACAGCTCTCTAAGCTACTCACTGCCTATCTGTGACACAAAAATGGATTCAGGATGATTAAAACCACTGGAGGCTTCTGACCATAAATAGTTAGGATTTCTGGAAATTAAGTAGAACTGGCTCATGAAGAATGGAAGGGTTTGGGGAATGATGGCCAGGGGCCAGGCCTCCAGAGTTGGAGGAATGATTACTTGAGGAGATTTGAGCTATTGGTATAGGATCCTTCAAAGACCCCCACCCTCTCCCCTCATCCATCTCCACCAGGAAAAAAATGCATATGACTGGAAAGAATTAATGAGTAAAGTCACTGATGAGACATCAAACAAAACCCTCAGGACCCTGGGTTCTTTTAAATTAATCACTTATTTCATAGACATTAATTGAGCACTTCTACAGTACTGGGATGACAGCATTAAAAAGGAATGGGAGAGTAATGAGAAGATAAACACTCACTTGCCACCCCATTGGGGGACTGATTTTGCTTTTTTTTTTTTTCGAATTAAGCAACCTGTAGAAGAGTTCTATTTCTCAGAGGCTGGTGTTCTCCCATTCACTGATCCTCATATGCAAAAGTTATCTTATATTTACTTTTAAATGCTTATTTATAAAAGTATTATTTCCCCTAGAGAATATAAGTTCCTTGAGGGCTTTATCTAATAAGGTACAGTGCCTGGCATATAGTAAGCATTATACAAATGTTAACTGTTATTATAATTTTATAACCATTATTAAATAGAAGATAATGCATTATTGCTTCTAGAACTATTAATAGGATAAAATATGACAACTTTCAGGAGGATTGTAGTAGAGAGGCTATAGTACCAAACTTGTTGACAGGAAGACTTGGGTTCAACTACTGCCTCAAACACTAGCATGACTTAACATCTCTAGGCCTCGGTTTCCATATCTGTAAGATAAGAGTATTGCATAACTTCTTGGGTCCTTATAAATCTAAGTAACTTATGACACTGAATTATTCTAATGTCAAAAGTCAAATGTCATAGAAGTGACCGTTTTGAAGGGGAAAACATTTCTAGTGCCAATTAAGACTATACCTAAAGTCAGTCTTACCTGAATAGATGCAGTAGTTTCAGGAAAGAAAATTAATAATTCTAACTTGGGAGCTGCTGCAACCACTAACCTAAAAAGTCATTGAGACTTTTCTTAATAAATCAAGTTGTTAACTCATTAGTTAGATTCATGTTGGAGGTTAAGAGCTTAGAAACCAAGCATCTGCTTGATGACCTGTAGAGTAACACACATATTTTCCATTATTTTTGAGCAACATTGGCCAGCCAACTCTGACTCTGGTGTCTTATGATTTGGCTTCATGAGAATTTTCGCAGAATGAATCATACTTCCATCGGGCAAAAGTTATATTCTTTGTCAGATGTGGTCATTGTCATGCATGTTTTTTAATTAAATCTTTTTCTTAGTTACCAAGGAAGATTTGAATTTAAGAGAATAGAAGTGAAAATCAGGGGAGGAGGTGAAGGAGGGAAAGAAAGTATTTTTAGGAATGATTGTGATGTTGAAAAAACAATAATAAAATGTTTTTTCTTATTTTTAACATGCCTTTCCTATCTCTTAAAGAAGAAATATTTTTTTCAACTATGCATAAGCCACTCTGCAAGATTTTGTGTTAGCTGTGAAGAAATAGGTTTCTAGAGTGATCTAAAGAGACTTTGTGGTGAAGGCAGGAATCAAGAATTCCCCCTTGAACCTTCTCTTGGATAAACCATACATCTTCAGTTCCATCGGTGATTCTTTATATTATATATCTCTGGTATTTGTTCCAAGTACAAAAATCTACAAAACCAAAAACCATATCAAAAATGTCTGATAGGGGGCAGCTGGGTAGCTCAGTGGATTGAGAGCCAGGCCTAGAGATGGGAGGTCCTAGGTTCAAATCCGGCCTCAGACACTTCCCAGCTGTGTGACCCTGGGCAAGTCACTTGACCCCCATTGCCTTACCCTTACCATTCTTCCACCTATAAGTCAATACACAGAAGTTAAGGGTTTAAAAAAATAAAAAATAAATAAAAAATAAAAAAAGTCTGATATTGGCAGTGTTTTATACCCATGGTCACCTACTTCTGCAAGAGTTAGAGGAAATGTCTTCTCACATCCTTTTTTTGGAGCCCAGATTGATTCTTATAATTTTTTTTTATCCCTTACTTTCTGTCTTGGAATCGATTCTGATTATTTGTTCCAAAGCAGAAGAACAGGAGGACTAGGCAATGAGGTTTGAATGACTTGGCCAGGGCCATACAACTAGGAAGTGTCTGAACCCAGGACCTATCATCTCCAAGCCTAGTTCACTATCCACTTAGGCACCTAGATGATCTGATCATTATACTTTTACAACATTCAGCTTTGTTTTGTAGTGAGTGATTTCCTTTTACATTGTTTTGGTCATTGCGTTTATTTTTTTCCCCCAAATTCTTTTTACTTCATTTTGAATTCCTTCCTGTAAGTTTTTCCACATCTCTCTATATTCATCATTTTGCCCTTCAGCATAATAAATGTTAAATTACTTTCATGTAATCACTATTTATCTAATTTCTAATCAATTAGTTTCTATTCTGTTTATAATCCTTTACTACCACAAAAAGTGATGCTATAAATATTGTGTCATATGCAAATTCTTTCTTTTTTATCAATGACTAACACAAAGTATAAACTCAGTGACATCTTTAAACCAGAGTATGGAAGTTTTAGTCACTTTCTTTGCATCTTTCCAGATTGTTTTCCAGAATGGTGGTACCAATTCATAACTCTACTAATGATATATTAGTGTGTCAGTTTTTCCACAATCCTTTCTTCATTGACAATTTCCATATTGAATTATCTTTGTCAAAATACTGAGTGTAAAGTGAAACCTCAGGATACATTAATTTGAATTTATCTTATCATTAGTGAATTAGAGTATTATCTCATATAGCTATTTATAATTACAATTATTCTTTCAAGAAATGTTCATTTTTTACCATTTGTGTATTGGAGGTGGCTTTTGGTCTTATATAGTTTTATTAATTATCTATGTAAATTGGATATCAGTTTCTTATTAGAGACACTTGATAAAAAGATTCTTTTTTTCCTCGTTGACCACTTCTCCTCTAAATGTTTAATGTGATGATATTTATTATTCAAGTCATACATGTATTTTTTTATTTATTGTTGAACATGGCATAATATGTTTATCTAAATTTAATTTTTACCATATTGCTTTCCAGTTTTCCCAGAAGTTCTTATCAAATAGAAAGTTCTTCATTAAATATTTACATTTTCAAGTTTGTAGAAGATTGGATTGTTGAGCTCATTCATTTCTAATTTTTTTTTATCTAATCTCTTCTATTGACCATTTTTATGTATATTTTAAATAGTACCAAATAATTTTAATGATTGCTGGATTATAATAGATTAAGGTCTAGATAAATTTTCTACTCTCTCTTTTTTCATTATTTCCTTGATATTGTAGACCTTTTGTTCTTCCAAATGAACTTTTGAAAAATTATATAGTTTAACTCAGTTAAGTATCATTCAGTTGGTATAATTACTCAATTAACTTTAGTAGTGGTGTCATTTTTGTTTCATGGGTATAATTAACCTCTTCTTTTTCTGACCATTATCAGATTTCCTCTTTCCTAAAAGGATCTTTAAGTTGACCTCATTTTTTTTGGATTACAAGGAACTGTTTCCTTGTGACAGTCTAGTTCACTCATCTATGTAAATAATTTAGTACAATAGCTAGCATTTATACAACTCTATAAGGTTTACAAAGCACTTTATATATATTCTCTCATTTGGATTTCATGATAAGTCTTGGAGGTAGGTGCAATTATTATCCCCATTATACTAATAAAGAAAATGAGGCTCAAAATTTAAGTGACTTGCCCATGATCACTTAGTAAATGTTTGTGGCAAGATTTGAATTAAGGTCTTTTTTACTGTATCATTTATCTGTTCAGTAGACTTTCTTATCTTTTTTGTGTCACAAACTTTTAACTTCCAACAATCTAATGTCAGTTGGGATCCTCCTCTTTCCCTTCAGATCCTTTTTATTCTGTTTCCTCTGAGAAGATCTATTCTTTTAAAGAAGATTTCATTTTCCTTGGTAACATGAATAGCAAACTCTCGTCTTTCACCTTCTCTCTTCTGTGAGCTGGTGGTCCTTCTGTTCTAGATGGCCAAGCCAGAAGCAGTGGGTGGAAACTGCAGAGAAGTAATTTTAGACTTGATCTCAGAAAAAAAAAAAACTTCCTTTTAATTAAAGCTATTCCAAAGTGAAATACACTGGCTCAGGAGGTAATGGGTTCTCCATCATTGGAAGTAATTAAATAAAGGATGGATGAGTCCTTATAGGTATAGAGGTTGTAGAACAGACATCATTTTGGAGGGGAGAAAGTAATTTAGACTAGATAGCCTCTTGGAACTCTTTCAGTTTCAAAATTTTGAGACTGTGGTCCCTCTAAGAAAGAGCTCAACATGCACTTTGTACATACACAACTGCTATTTGAAATTGGCTTAGAAACTAGCACTGTGAGATCATTACAGACCCCTGTGTAATTAATTTCTCTGTTGTCCATCCTTGCTTGAAGCAAGATGCTTGGTTCTCTATAGTTCTTGGCTACAGCTTTCCTGACTGACCGCTAGGGCCTATTCCTTGTTTGCCAAGTTCCTTCATCTGAAGGACCCTTATTTTATTGATGGTAGACTTCCCGCCTTTTCTAGCAGTGTGTAAACCCTTATTCAACTGCCTTTGATTCACAATTAGCACTTCCCTGCTGAGCCCTAATGGAAATTGAACCTGCTCCAGGCTGTCCTCTCTGTGAAGTTCTCAAGCAGGAATTCAGTTACCAGCAAGACCATCTAATTAAATCCAATTACCCACCTCATTTCCCCTCTTCCTGCTAAAGTTCAGCTACCTCCTTGAGTTTATCTGTCCCCTTTCTCTCTTGACTTGAACTGGGCCCTAGGAAATACATAATACTTAAATATGGAGAAAAGAGATAGAAGGCAATTTGGGGAAGAGTTGGACCTGCGAGGGTGTTTGGTAGGGGAAGGAAACGTGAGCAAAGAGCAAAGAAAACAAATTCATTGCAAAAATTCATTTGCAGTGGCCAGGGAGCCCTGAGTAGCCCAGTCTAATTGCCCTGGAATGGTCAAATACAGGATAAGGAGATAAGTCTGAAAAGCAAATTGGTCCCAGACTATAAACAGCTTTGGAAGAAATAAAATTTGGCTTCATATCAATTCAACATTTTTTTCTGAAATCCTTACTATGTACAGGGTACTATGTTGGGCACTACATATTCAAAGACAAAACAAAAAGCCACTTCTTTCAAGGAGCTGATAATAGATATAGGGACTTAGATTTCACTAGTCGGCAATGAAGAGCCAAAGGAATAACATTATAAATGTATAATTTAAGAATATTAATCCAAAAATGATATGTAGGATAGATTTTGGAGATGAACTAAAGTAAGGAAAAGATTACTTGCACTTCAAGCTAGAGGGAGGTGAGCCAGTGATCGATTTATGAAATTCTATATCACTCAGTATCAGATGAATAAGGTAACCATGAAAATGCCTAGTCACCCCCAGAGTGACCTATTCTATTTCCTCTTTATAGATGTGTATGAGATGCCTTCAGGTCAGCTGAACCACAATTCCAGCAAGGAATTTTTCTGTGAGAAGAATTCTGGTAAATGCGGAACAAAAAAAGTAATACATGGGGTCAAGATGGCAACTAATAAGGCTTAACCTAGGAAACATACAATGGGGTTTAATATTGGGATTTAATCATGGTAAAAGAGGTCCCTTAAGTGTTCCAAGTCAGAGGAAGTCAGGGACTTGACATGATGGTAGAGATTATGGGACAAAATGCATGGGGAAATTTCTAAGTGGAAAAGTCATGCCCAGGGAGAAATTGCAACAAAATTCCCTGTCACTGGGGAATTAAGAAGTTTCTGGGAGCAGATTAGGAAGGCAAGTATTAGCACCAGGATAAGATATGGACTCTTTTTTTTTTTTTTTGCTTATCCTTTAGTGGGTATGTCAGGTGACTCTTCCCCTCCCCATATTCCCCACTCCCAGGCTTAGAGGAGATAAACTTGTTCTAGCCTAAAACTCTGGAGTTCAGTGAAAGACAACACATGGTTCTTTCCAAGAGCCCTGAAAGGAGAAGTCAACCTGGGCTGGCTGTTGACCACCCAGCCTGCTTTGGTCATGATCTGATTCTGGCAGCTTTTAAAACTTCCCTTTTATCTTCCTATGTTTTCCTGCACCAATGAAAACGAATGCTCCATAATAAGAATTTGAAGAGGATATTACTGATAGCATTTTCTCCCCTTTCCCCCTCCTCTGGGAGTAAAAACTGGAAACAAACAAACAAGCCGCAATCAAATCAAGGGGCCTCCCTGCTACCAATCTCTGGAGGGGGAAAATGTAATTATATTTGAACTCTGTGAAAACACAGTGCCATGAGGTTTGCATGTCAGCACTCCTATTTCGAGATGTCTGATAAAATGGTGGATAAAATCTAATCCTAGTTGTTAGCAGTTTTATGCTCCTGGGCTGCTGACAGAGAGGAAGATGGACATGTCACAAGTGCTGTCGCATAAAACCTTGTGGAAGAACTATTCCAGCCTTGGCATGAATCCTTTGACAGTCCTGTTGTGACTACAAGGAAGATTCTGATTAGAAATTCATCAAAGGAATAAAGTCTTTAATATGAAAATGCAGGTCCTTCAGCCCCCCCCCCCTCAACCCTAAATACAATAAAGATTTCATTTGCAAACAAAGATGTAGAGCCTGGCCCTGTATTTCAGTATCTACTGTATGCCCTTGATATATTTTTAATTTGGTTAAGATGATTGTGGAGATATTTCATCTATTACAGAGCTATTCACATTGTTATCTTTCCAGACCCAGCCAATGGAAGCAGAAGTTTCCTGCCTTGACAATGATTTCCCTTTATGGGTAAATAACTATGACATTCCTTCCTATCTTCTTTCCTTCCCTTCCTCTGATATTTGGTCTCCTTGTTGTTCCTCACAGGGATGGGGGAGGTTTCTGTGAATGGTGGGCAGCTGCAGCAGGGACCCCAGAGGTAGCCACCTCTGGCTGATGTGGAGAAGCATCCTTGTATTTTTAGGATGTCAGCACAGTGCTTTGGGAGACCAGGAGCTCCACCGCATACCACAAAGCTATTACTACTAATTGTTCAATTAATAGGCAAGTGTCAATGGATAATAATAATGAGTTTGCCTTGTTTGTCAAAATACACCCTCCGGCACAATTAAACTGCAATATTCTGTGCAAAGGTTTCCACACACATTCACTGGAATCGGTTGGAGGAGCCTGGGAAGGCTGGATGGTAATGAATCGTCTCTATCACTGGGAGACAAAACATTCCTTAAAGAGTTCTTCTCCCAAGCACATTTATATTTCAGAGCAAACGCGAGCCCTGCCTCATCACGCAGAGGGACCTAAAAGCCCGATATGCTGCATCATCATTTTGAGCACATTTTGGGGCATTAGCATCTTGCCATTACCGCTTGTTTCTCTTTACAGCCTTCTCCCAGGAATAGATGAGAGCCGTGCCTCCAGGGTGGCGGCCACCCGCAGACTTCACAGCACACTGCAAACTCAGAGCCTCCGATTACAATGCTAACCCCCATTAACAAACCCACTGGGAGCAGAGTTCCTTTAAACAAGGGGCACAGAGGTCTAACGTTCTCAGGGTTCTCAGTGCCAGAGCTGGGGCAGAAGCACCTGAAGAGTGGAGGTCAAGCTAGGTTTCAAGCATGGACTTCAGACTCATTGAACAGGATTGAGGACCTGATTGAGGGAAAAGATTTTTTTCTTAGTACCTAAGAGCAGGGCAGTTAGGTGGCATATTAGATGGAGGACCACAATGGAAGTCAGGAAGATTCCATTTCATGAGTTCAAATCTGGCCTTAGATATTTACTAGCTGTGTGAACCTGGACACTTGTGTCTCTCAACTGTGGGGGGAATCCTTTTCTTTATCTGTAAAATGAGATGGAAAAAGAAATGGTGAACCATTCCAATATGTTTTCCAGGACACTCCCAAATGGTGTCACATCGAGTGAGACATTACGGAAAGTAATGACTAAACAGCAAAAGGAGCAAAGAAGGTATCAATTAGACCATGAATTTGGTAGTTTCCATTCTATTGGACCAAGCATCATTCTTTAAAAAGTAGGCAGCAACTGGTAGAGTGAAGAACTTGGAATTTACAAAATATAACTTGGAGTCACCCCAATGTAACCTTTGGCAAGTCCTTTAACTCCTCTGGACCTCAGTTTCCTCACCAGTAAAATCAAGGATTTGGGTTGAACTAAATGTCTTTTCTACTTTAAGGCTATGTTTCTAGAAATAAGAATGCCCTCACTATGAGGGCTGAAAAAGTCAAGAAGCTAAACTTTAGGCTCCCTCTCCTACATGAAATGAAGTGCATTTAAAGTTTAGTTGAAATAAGATACAAAATTCGCGTCTAGAAACATGTCCTTATGCGTCCATAATCCATCCATTCTTATGCCTCTTGTATTATTTCTACGCCTGGCACAACAAAGTTGTGTTTTTTACTGAGCACAAAGTTGTAGTGATGGAATCCATCCTCCTTACTAATCAAAGTTTCACTGCATTCTTTGGAGATGAATGGCAAGATTTCTGGGTCATTTTTAAATACTTCATCAGTCTGTTTAATGTAGTAGACAGAGGGCTGAACAGCTTAGGAGTCAGAAACACCTCAGTTCCTGCCATGTCTCTGATACATTCTCATTGTGTGTTCATTGAAAAGTCACATCCTTTCAATGCCCCAAGCAACTCTCTAAGACTTTTAAGTTAGAGATATGCATGCACAAAGGAAGTTTCCACACTGGAAGTTCCAAGGATCAATGAAATCCCAAGTCTAGAGGGGGAAAAAATATACATGCAAAATAGTCTAATGAGACCTAATGAATTTAATCCATTTGCAGGGGTATAAGAAACATGCTACAAGTGTACTTCAGTACCTGACATAGAGATATAGAAGGGAAAGATAGAAGGCTTCTGGAATCAGCAGATCTGGATTCAGATCCCAGCTCTGTCAATAACTAGCTATGTGAACTTGGGCAAATTCCTTAACTTCACTGAACCACAGTTTTTTTTTTTTCATCTGTAAAATCCAAAATAACATCTTCCCTATCTTCTTCATATAGTTTTCATGAGGATCATATATTAGATTATGCCTTGAAAATATAGCATGATATAATGCATTCTATCCATTTTCATCCCAAACTCCAAATTTATAAGTAGATGAGTGATCACATCCGAATTTATTTTACAAAAAAAGGTTCTCTAATGAGTTTCTTCAGATTTCCATTTTCACCTAGGACATTTATTTTTTTTAATAATTTTTTATTTTTAGAAAAATATTCCAGGGTTACATAATTCATGTTTTTACTTTACCCTTCACCACCCCCTCAACCCCGCCCACCCCACCCCACCATAGTCAAGACTTATTTACATATTATTGATAGTTACATTGGTGTGTTCTTTTCCAGTCTACATCCCCAATCATGTCCTCATCAAACCAAGTGTTCAAGCAGTTGTTTTTCTTCTGTGTGGATAGTGTTATTTTCCATAAATCCCTCAGAATTGTCTTGGGTCATTGCATTGCTGCTAGTAGAGAAGTCCATTACATTTAATTGTGCCTCAGTGTTATCTGTCAGTATACAATGTTCTCCTGGTTCTGCTCATTTTACTCTGCATCAATTCCTGGAGGTCTTTCCAGTTCACATGGAATTCCTCCAGTTTATTATTCCTTTGAGCAAAATAGTATTCCATCACCAACAGATACCACAATTTGTTCAGCCATTCACCAATTGAAGGGCATACACACATTTTCCAGTTTGTTGCCACCACAAAGAGTGCAGCTATAAATATTTTTGTGCAAGTCTTTTTATCTATGATCTCTTTGGGGTACAATCCCATCAATGGTATGGCTGGATCAAAGAGCAGGCATTCTTTTATCGCTCCTTGGGCATAGTTCCAAATTGCCATCCAGAATGGTTGGATCAATTCACAACTCCACCAGCAGTACATTAATGTCCCAATTTGGCCACATCCCCTCCCACATTCATTACTCTCCCCTGCTGTCATTTCAGCCAATTTGCTAGGTGTGAGGTGGTACCTCAGAGTTGTTTTGATTTGCATTTCTCTGATTATTAGAGATTTAGAACACTTTCTCATGTGCTTATTGATACTTTTGATTTCTTTATCTGAAAATTGCCTATTCATGTCCCTTGCCCATTTATCATTTGGGAAATGGCTTTAATTTTTATACAATTGATTTAGCTCCTTGTATATTTGAGTAATTAGACCTCTGTCAGAATTTTTTGTTATAAAGATTTTTTCCCAGTTTCTTGTTTCCCTTCTGATTTTGGTTGCATTGTTTTCATTTGTACAAAATCTTTTTAATTTAATATAATCAAAATTATTTATTTTGCATTTTGTAATTTTCTCTAACTCTTGCTTGGTTTTAAAATCTTTCCTTTCCCAGAGATCTGACAAGTATACTATTCTGTGTTCACTTAACTTATTTATAGTTTCCCTCTTTATATTCAAGTCCTTCAGCCATTCTGAATTTATCTTGGTATAGGGTGTGAGATGTTGATCTAAACCTAATCTCTCCCATATTGTTTTCCAATTTTCCCAACAGTTTTTGTCAAATAGTGGATTTTTGTCCCCAAAGTTGGGCTCTTTGGGTTTATCATACACTATTTTGCTGATGTCACTTACCCCAAGTCTATTCCACTGATCCTCCCTTCTGTCTCTTAGCCAGTACCATATTGTTTTGATGACTGCTACTGTATAGTATACTTTATACTGCTAAGCCACCTTCCTTCACATTTTTTTCATTATTTCCCTTGATGTTCTTGATCTTTTGTTCTTCCAGATAAACTTTGTTATAGCTTTTTCTAATGCAGTAAAAATGTTTTTTGGTAGTTTAATAGGTATGGCACTAAATAAGTAAATTAATTTGGGCAGAATGGTCATTTTTATTATGTTAGCTCATCCTACCCATGAGCACTCAATGTTTTTCCAATTGTTTAGATCTAGTTTTACTTTTTTGGAAAGTGTTTTGTAGTTATATTCGTATAATTCCTGTGTTGTTTTTTTTTTTTTTTTGGTAGATAGATTCCTATGTATTTTATATTGTCTAGGGTGATTTTAAATGGTGTTTGTCTTTGATAAAATAGACAAAGTACTGGTTAATCTAATTAAAAAAAGGAAAGAAGGAAACCAAATTAATAGTATCAAAGATGAAAAGGGAGACCTCACCTCTAATAAAGAGGAAATTAAGGCAATCATTAAAAACTATTTTGCCCAATTATATGGCAATAAATTTAGCAATCTAGGTGATATGGATGAATATTTGCAAAAATATAAATTGCCTAGATTAATAGCAGAAGAAATAGAATACTTAAATAATCCAATACCACAAAAAGAAATTGAACAGGCCATCAAAGAACTCCCTAAGAAAAAATCGCCAGGGCCTGATGGATTCACAAGTGAATTCTATCAAACATTCAAAGAACAACTAATCCCAATACTATACAAATTATTTGATATAATAAGCAAAGAAGGAGCCCTACCAAATTCCTTTTATGACACAAATATGGTACTGATTCCAAAGCCAGGTAGATCAAAAACAGAGAAAGAAAACTACAGAACAATCTCCCTGATGATCATAGATGCAAAAATCTTAAAATAGCATACAAGCAAAGAGACTCCAGCAAGTGATCAAGAAGATCATCCACCATGATCAGGTAGGATTTACACCAAGAATGCAAGGATGGTTCAACATTAGGAAAACCATCCACATAATTGACCATATCAACAAGCAACTCAACAAAACTACACAATTATCTCAATAGATGCTGAAAAAGCCTTTGACAAAATATTACACCCATTCCTACTGAAAACACTAGAAAGTATAGGAATAGAAGGTCCTTTCCTAAAAATAATAAACAGTATATATCTTAAACCATCAACAAGCATAATATGCAATGGGGATAAATTAAAAGCCTTTCCAATAAGATCACACATGAAACAAAGATGCCCATTATCTCCTCTATTATTTAACATTGTACTAGAAACACCAGCAGTAGCAATTAAGAGAAGAAAAAGAAATTGAAGGTATTAAAATAGGCAATGAAGAGACTAAGCTATCACTCTTTACAGATGATATGAAGCTCTACTTAAAAAATTCTAGAGAATCAACTAAAAAGCTAGTAGAAATAATCAACAACTTTAGCAAAGTTGCAGGATACAAAATAAATGCACATAAATCATCAGCGTTTCTATTTATTTCCAACACATCACATCACCTAGGCCATTTAAAAAACAGGCTTTACTTAATGTTTTCTAGAACCAAATTATCTGAATCAGGTACACTTACCTGTTTTTGGGAAAGAATAATAGCCTGCAAACCTTGGCTAACTAACATCCCAGATACTCAATGGTACTTTCATTCCTTTTTTACTACTTGCCAAATCCTCCAAAATGTCTGTTCCAACAATTGTCCACTCTCTGGAAACTCTTCTCACTCTTAGGTTTTACTTCATATTTTAGAGTCATAATTATATAATCAGAGTGACTTGGGTTTTTCCCAAAGTTGGGAAACTTAGAGAAAAATTAAAGGGCATTGACAGCCCCATCTTAGGATATGTTTAATTTCCAACCCCAATGCTACAGAGAAGGCAGGCTCATATCAAGGGCACTTAATCTTTGTGGTGTCCCAGAATTCATATTCTCTCAGTAATAGATGGCAACAGCATGCCAAGTCACCCTTCCATTCCTGACACTGGCCAGTGTCCTGGTTTAAAAAGTATGCCATTTTCATCTTTACCAACCTACTATTACTACAGTTTGGAACTCTCTGATGTATCCATCCCTCATTCAACAAATCTCTCTGTAGCTTTACCTCCTCTCTATTCCTTAGGCCATCTTTCTGAAAAAGTCCTTTATCAAGGTCTGCCTCTCTTTTTTGACATCGCCCTTTGTTTTTAACAACATGAAGCCTTAGACTGACACAGACACGTCTTCAAATCCAAGGGCCATTTTTCATAAGCTCATTTCTAAAAAGGTCATGCTATATTGGCTTACTCTTAGCACCCTAAGACAGAAATAAAAAACAAACAAACAGGTTTTAGGGTTTTTTTTCTGTTTTCTGATAAAACAAGGTGATAAAATGAACCCATGGTTGAAGATAAGGATATTAATCCTGCTGGGGAAAGACTTCCAGATATTAGACCAATTCATATGCAAGGATAGAGATAGGATATGGAAACAAAGGGTCATATAGAAGTTCTGAGATCTGGTATCATCTTTGACTCTTTCCTTTCCCTAGACTACTTCCTTCTTCACCCTCTCAGTTACCAAATTTTGTGATTCTCCTCTAAAATAAATTCATCTCTACCTTCAACCTCATTTCTGTCACTCTAATGCAATACTTTATTACCTCTATCCAGGACTATTATGGTAGCCTCCTAACTGGTCTCCACACATCACTCTCCTTTCTCACCCTGAATAATCTTGTTAAATTAATCTTCCTAAAGTCCAATTATAATCATCATATTTCACTCACCTACTTAAAATCCTTCAATGACTTCCAATTTGCTATAAAATAAAAATGTAATCTCATCTTAGAGTTCCATAATATTCACTATAACCTTCCAATATTATCTTCCACTATTCTCTTATCTGTGGCATATATTCCTGCCATCGTAGATTACTCATCTTTTCTCAAAAATTGTCTTCATTTTCCTGGATCCCAGACTTTCACTCTTTCCCCTCCTTCTATCACCAGCTGTTGAAATCTTACCAATTGTCCAAAATCCAACTCAAAGTCTCTTTCATAAAGTCTCCTCTGATCCTGACACCTAGCTGTCACCTTTCTATCTGAACTTCCATATTGCTTTGCTTGGGCCTTGTAATAAGAATTATAGCACTGATATTCTACTCCATATTCTAAGTTATTGGTGTACCCTTTTTATTGTCTCACCCATCTTCCTGATTGGCACCACCACCACTAGATTGTAGGAAATTGATGGTAAATCTTTAACAATTGTCATATATATATGTATATATATATATACATGTATATATGACTAATTTCTAAGTTTAATTTTCATTATTAACATTTTAAGTCACTCTTCCATTCCTGACTTTGGTCATTGTCCTAGATTCAAAAAAATCTATTTTCATTTTTATTAACCTTACACTAAAAATTAGAAGCCATTTGATGGAATCACCCTCATGTTTACCATCTCTAAACAGTAAGATCATCCAAATGTCAGCCACTAGTGCAAGGCTAAGCATTATTTGAGAAGGATGATTTAGGAATATATATGAATAACAAGAGAAAGAGAGCAGTATGCTATGTTTGAATATATGGAGACCAATTAGGAGGTGACCATAACAGTCTTGGACAGAGCTCAAAAAGTATTGCATTAGAATGACAACAGGGAAAATGAAGGTGAAGATGAATTCATTTTAGAGGAGATTCCACAAAATTTGACCACTGGTAGGATGGAGGGACAAGTGGTCCAAAGAAAGAAAAGAGTCAAAGATGATGCCAGTCATCAGAACTTCCAATGAAACAACTTAATAATAATTAAAACCCCATTTGTAGTGTTTAAAATTTCCAAGGTGTAAATATTCACACTGAAAATTTCATGGTCAGCTGTGGACAATTGGTTTGAATTAGCACCCATAAACCCCTAGAAAGGGAGAAAAACTTAATCTAAATCTAAATAAAACTCTCCATATAACCATTTTTCAAATGGTGAAAATGAGACCAAGAAATACATCTCCACTAACTTTCAAAACATCAGTTTTAGAAAACATTCTCATTCTATTTTAATCCTTCAGACTTCTACCCTCTCAACTTGGGACATATTTTATGGAGGCTACTAATCTAGCTATCATTTCCTTTTTCTATCCTCTCAATCCCACAAAGTTGGACTTTGTAAGGGCACTGCCTCCAGCATATTTACCATGTCTAAACAGTAAGACCATCTAGCCACTAGCCAGGGACTAAAGACTACTTGAGAAAGTTGTTTTAGGAATATGTATGATGGGCAGGAGAAAAGGAGCCCCATACTTCACTTGAAAGAACTATTATGTAAAAACAAAGAGACCTGAGGTTTAGGCTCAGCTCTACTGATAATTATGTGACCTTGGATAAAATATTTAAACTATGATTCTCAGTTTCTGTTATTTATAAAATGAGACTTGGGTTAGACGAATAACATGAACCCATGCAGGTCTGAAATGCTGATTCTACTGAGAAAAAGCAAACAAACACTGGGTAAATCCTAAACTTCTGGAAAATCAACTGGCCACAACCATTGTTTCCCCCTAAGGATTGTACATCTCTTTGATTCTGAGAGATGTAAATGAGCTGGTCTGGGTTCTTGACATTTGCCATCCCCCTATTTCCCATATCAAAATTGTCCTGGGGGTAGCTGGGTAGCTCAGTGGACTGAGAGTCAGGCCTAGAGATGGGAGATCCTAGGTTCAAGTCCAGCCTCAGATACTTCCCAGCTGTATGACCCTGGGCAAGTCACTTGACCTCCATTGCCCACCCTTCCATCAAGGAGCCAATATATAGAAGTTAAGTGTTTAAAAAAAAAAAAAAAAGAAAAAATGTCCTGATCTGTGCCTCCTTCCCAATTGGTCTAGAAAATGGTGCTAATGTGCAATGGGAAATAATGAAAGTGAATGCTCATGAGCTTCCCTGTGTATAGAACTGTGGATGAACAGAATAGGTTCTGCCCTCACCACTCAGAGAAGCCATAGAGCACTGAGCACAAAAATCTTTCAGTCCCATTCAACTCTGTCTCTATTGTAAAAACACTGACTGAGTAG
Source organism: Gracilinanus agilis (assembly GCF_016433145.1). NCBI lineage: Eukaryota > Metazoa > Chordata > Mammalia > Didelphimorphia > Didelphidae > Gracilinanus > Gracilinanus agilis. Next base: position 398,398,761 of record NC_058130.1, read on the forward strand.
GAATGGAGAAACTCTAGTTAGTTACACCTATGCTTTCAGTGGTGTTGATCTGAATTGGAAATGTGCCAACTTCCTCAGCATCTTAATTAACCTGCTGCTGTTGTCAATAGGATCCTTTGCTCTTGCTTTAGAAATGAGAATTACATGAGGACACCCTCCTCCACTATTTTATCCACTGCTGCTGTGGAATTGTGCTTGGTGCTTTCCTTGACATAAGTCAGAACCAAAAAGCCTCTCCTCAATAAGGAGGACACCTGACCGCTCTGTCCCTTATTGATCCTCCCTTTGTCTGCATTCCTCAAGCACTTCTTATATGCATGACTCTGAGAAGCCTTTAGTGCAAATATGGACTTGTATTCATTCTCACCCAGAGGTTTCTCCAACATTTAACTTGTCTCCTTGAATAGGAACTAAGGTTCTGCAGATCAGGGTATCATAATTTATTTATTCCTTTTATTCTCAGAGGGCCTACAACAATACCTTGAAGTTCATTGAGCTGAATGGGGCTTTAGCAATCATCTAGCCCAAACTGACCAAAGGCAGTTATTTGGTACAATAGCTAAGGCACTGGATCTGGAGGCAGGAAACATTGAGTTCAAATTTTACCTCAGACACTTACTAGTTCTGTGACACAGGACAAGTCACTTAACCTCTGCCTGTCTCAATTTCCTCAACCTTAAAATGGAGATAATCATAACACTCTCTTCTCAAGATTGGTGCAAAGATCAGGTAAGATATTTGCAAAACACTTAGCATAGAACCAGGTATGTGGTAATCCTTAATAAATGCTAGCTCCCTTTCCCCAATTTCCAAGCCTTTCATTTGACAGATAAGAAACTGAAGCTCAGAAAGGTAAAACGACTAAGTATTCAAGATCCCACAAATAATGTAAAAGCTAGAATTTAAAATAAAGTCCTAGTGACACTAGAAGCAGGCTTTTTCCATTAAACCACACTGTGATCATTATATAGACAGATAGACAAACAGAGATAAAAAATACATATTACAAATATATAATATATACACACATTTTATATATGTTTGTGAACGGGTGAATAATTCAAAGGATAAATACATATTATGTTTATCACTACTGTTGTTTGTTCCCTCAACAAGAGAAACTCTGTCCCAAATTCCTTTCCTCTAAGTGTTGAGAAATAGGTGGCCCTTATTTTGGTCAAAGCCAACCTCTCTATATGTGCACTTGATCCCATTTTCTTCCTTGGAGAGCTTGTCTCTTCATTCCTACTATCTTTCATAATCCACTTACATATTCTCATGTTCTCTGACTATAGGCATGCCCAGATCCAGTCCAAGCTTTAAAAAAAACATTCTTTTGACCCTTCCATCCCCTCCAGCTATTATATTTCTCCTCCTTTAGATAATCAAACTCAGAGATGCCAGGCTGTTTTATTCTTTGTCTCTAATTTCTCATCTATAATGTACTTCTCTACTCTTTGCAATTTGTCTTATAGTTACACACTTGGTATTTTGAAATTCCTCCATTGCTCCCCAGATCTCTCATTGTAAAATCTAATTGCCTTTTCTCAGTCCTCAGTCTTCTTGACTTCTCCAAAACTTCTGACACTATTGACCCCAGCTTTCTCCTAGACACATTCTCTGGTTTGGGGTTTTGTTACTTCATTTTTGATAATACTTGTCTCTCTTAATTCTGCTTTTAGGTAATCAATCAAGCCCTCCGATTTAATTTTGCAATATCATGATCCATGTTCCATTGCTAACATTTAGATGTCACTCTGCTCTGCTCCTCTTTCTTCTCTCTCTAAACTCTCTTTCTTGAAGACATTGTCAGTTCTCATAGTTTTAATTTTCATTTATATTCAAATGACTCTCAAATTATGCATCTGATACATATCTAGATGCAGCTAAGTTACACAGAGGATCCAATTCTGAGCCTGGAGTTAAGAAGACTGGAATTCAAATCCAGCTAGCTTCCTAGCTGTGTGATCCTGGACAAACCAACTGACCTCTGTCTAACTCAGTTTCCTTAAGTATAAAATGGGAGAAATAATGACATCAACCTTACAGGGTTGTTGTGAGGTAGATGCTATTAAGATATATGAGATAAAAAAGAGTTAATATGAATAAATGCTCCTTCCCTTTCCTTCCCTTCCCAAGGTCATAAAGTTATTAAGTAGAAGAGAGAGACCTTGAATACAAGTCTTCTGATTCCAAACACTCTCTACAGCATCTTCTTTTTAGACCTGGGGTTTGGTTGATGAAAACAAATAGATTTATAAGAAATATTATTGGGAAATGGGAGTAAATACAAGAAGCAAAGGAAAGGTTGTTGGGGTCCAGTATCTGAAAAGCTATTTAAGTATTTCAATTTGTAAGAGTACATGGTGATCTTTGTTTGAAAAGCTCTAAGTATTCAATGTATATGAGCTGTTATCTTATTAGATTGCATGTTCCTAGAAGATGGAGACTCGGGCTTAATTCAAGTTTAGGAAGGAAGGAAGGAGGAAGGAAGGAAGGGAGGAAGGAAGGAAGGAAGGGAGGAAGGAAGGAAGGAAGGAAGGAAGGAAGAAAGGAAGGAAGGAAGTAAGGAAGGAAGGAAGGAAGGAAGGAAGGAAGAAAGGAAGGGAAGGAGGGAGGGAGGGAGAAAGGAAGAAAGGAAAAGGGGAGGGAAGAAGGAAGGGAGGAAGGAAGGAAGGAAGGGCAGAAGGAAGGAAAATAGTCCAAAGAGATCAGTTAAACAGAGTTGCCACATCAGAAGCCCGAAGGTTTTTCCAATAAGACATTGAATACAGTGAATGTAAAAAATGGAGAAGGAATTGTGCCATGCCAGTCCACAGGGGATGAATTAACTGACTTAATGAGTCTTTCTGTCTTTAATTTTGGGGTTTCAATGATTACAGTTCTGCAGAAAGAATTTTTTTTCTTTTCCCTTCCCCTCACCCTTGAATGAAAGAAATATCCTTAGGGGAGCAATAAATAAGACCTCCTGCATGGAAGAAGAGGGGAAGAGGGAGGTAGGGGGAGGCCCTGTTGTGCTGTCGTTGATGAAGCCTCTTGCCCAGCATTCAGTGACTAGGGGAGATGTCAGCAGGGTTAATTATAGAATAGCCAGGGAAACACTCCTGCTAATCACCTAGAAAATTCTGAAGTGCCACTGGCTGGCATTGCAGGAGGGCTCTCCTACTGTTAGCTGAACTCCTAAGGAAGGCAAAGGAGCTACTCCATTCTGAATATCACCTCAGCTTCTATGTCAGCTGGTCTAGAATTGAAAAATGAATCTTGTCCTCTAATGTCTCCATGATTTTGATTATGTGACCCTATTTCCTAAAATGCCTGTTGAAGTGGTATGATGCAATGGAAAAAAACATTAATTTTGGACTCAAGAGGACTTAGTTTCAAATCATTCCTCTGACACTTGTTGGGATGACCATGGGAAAATCATTTAACCTCACTAGGCTTCACTTTCCTCTTCCATAAAATTAGTTTGCAGAGAGATGGACTAAAGGGCCCTTAATAATCTAAGATCCCACTAACTCCATCCTTTAAAGGTGAGGTCAAAAACCATCTTCCCTAAGAATCTTTCTCTTTTCTCTACCAATTGGTAACAAACAACTTTCCTTTTCAAACGTCACATTCCTATTTGGAGTAACTCTAGTGCAAGTATCATGAAAAACTGTGTATCATATGCCTGTCTGCATTAGTGTTTTATCCCCATACTAGACTGAAAGATCCCTGAAGGCAGGGACTCTGTACCATCTAAATTTTGTACATTCAAAGGCATGGAAAACAATGATCTGCATATAACAAATATTTTAGTGTGTTTTTTTTGTTTTGTTTTCTTTTTACATTTTTAAACCCTTAACTTCTGTGTATTGGCTCCTAGGTGGAAGAGTGGTAAGGGTGGGCAATGGGGGTCAAGTGACTTGCCCAGGGCTACACAGCCAGGAAGTGACTAAGGCCAGATTTGAACCCAGGACCTCCAGTCTCTAGGCCTGACTCTCAATCATTTGAGCTACCAAGCTACCAAGCTGCCCCCCTTTAGTGTGTTTCTAATTTGTTTTGTTATAAGGAAAACCCACAACAAAGCCAGGGCATGCATTTTTTTCATTGAAAACTCAACTGTCTGTACCTATATTTGCCAAGCAAATTCTCAGGAAGCTTACCATGTAGGTGAAGGTTTCTATGATCAGGTTTCTATGAATTCTATGAATTCTATGAAAAACAAGTGAAACCCTTGTTTCATCTTTGGGAGAGGTGGGTTATTATCCAAGATCTCTCCCTTTCAGTCATTCCCTTATACTGCTTCCTTGACTAATGTTACTTAAAAATAAACAAAATGGATAGGAAATTTATAATGTCTTCTTGTCTCTTACAACACTGAGTCAAGATTCTTGCTGAGCTGTCAAAGGCCTCTATGATCTGATTCTTTCTTATCTATATTATGTAATTTCCCTAGAAAAAAATTTGCACTGATAGATAGCAGTATTCACTATCACAAAGGTATACCATATCCATTTCTGTAGCCACCAAACTGATTTTCCCAAAACACAAATCAGACTATGTTATTCCTCAGCTCAACAAACTGCAGTGACTCCCTGTTACTTCTAGAATCAAATATAAGCTGCTATTTTGCACTTAAAGGTCTGTCCAACATAAACTCAGTCTACATTTCCAGACTTATTGCTTATTATTCTCTTCCATACATGCTGCAGTCTATCCAAATTATCCTTCTTGCTGTTCCTTGTATGTGACCCTGCCTTTTTAATGTTTTAATGGTTATCTTCCATGTCTGGAATGCATTGTTCCTCACCTCCATTTCCTCAAATCCCTAGTTTTTCTCAAGGTTCAACTCAAGTATCACTTTCTACATGAGGTCTTTACCAATCTTCCAATTGCTACTGCTCCTCCCTTTCCTCCAAATCACCTAATATCTATTTTTATATATTTTGATCAGTGTATAATGTCTTTGCATCCCAAAGCAATATTTTTATGTATTTCAGCCAATCAATCAACTCTGCCAGGCACTGTGCTAAGCACTAGAGATACAAAAAAAGGGCAAAAGACAGTCTTTTCCCTCAAGAAGCTCAGACAATGTAAAAGGAAGATAATATGCAAACAAATATATATAATTATATATATACACATATGCATATATACATATAAAACTATATACCAATCTAAAGAGCAAATAATTATCAGAGAAAAGGCATTAGAATTAAGAGCAGTTAGGGAAGATTTCCAGTAAAAGATGATATTTTAATTGAGATTTGAAGCAAAGGAAGTCAGTAAGCAGAGTTGAGAGGGCAGAATATTCCAAGCAAGGAGGACAGCCAGAGTAAATTTCTGGAATGAAGAAATGGAGCTTCTTCTTCATGGAAAAAGAGGCCAGTATTATTGAATCAAAGGGTAAGTGTTGGGAAGTAATATGTAAGAAGACTGGAAAGGTAGAAGGGGACTGGATCATGAGGGAAAATTATGAAGCATTTATTTTTCTCTTTCCCTTTTATTTACCAGTAGGAAAAAAATGAAAATAAAAACCCTTCTAACAAATGTAGATAGTCAAGTGAGGCAAATTCCCTCAGTGATTATGTAGCAGGATATATTTTTACCTTTGTCTTTGTGTCCACAGAGAGAGAAATAATAAGTGCTTAATAAAAGCTTTTTAATTGATATATTGATTGATTATGTTTTTGATGACCCAAATTTTATCACATCTTCCCTGGACCAGTTCAAATACCACAATGAAGCCTTGTTTACTACTCTAGGCATCATGGATCTGCATCTCTCCCTGCTACAGATGGAATTTTCCAAGCTGTGTGTCTGTCAGATGTACTTTCTCCAACACCCATTCCCTCTCCTTCCTTCTCCTAGCTCATTAGGCTGGAAGAACTATGAGGTCCATGCCAGTTATAAGCTCTGTGGCATTCTTCTTGAAATGCTGCTGCCCACCCTGACATATGACTATGCCTTTCTAGTCCTATTTTGGGAATTCTCTTCCTCTGGGTAAAAAAGGTGGCCCTAGTATACTTGTCCTGCATTGCATTATAAATTCCCCAAGTTCAAAGAATATGCTTTTTTATCGTCTTTATATCTCCTACCCCACCCTCCAAACAAAGTATAGTGTTAAGCTTGAAGAAGGGGGACCAATAAGTGCCATTAATTGTTCTAAAAGACAGACACAATTCAGAGGGTAATAAAGTCCTTCTTCTTGGAAGAATGCTACTCATGCCAAATCTGAGCAGTCAATGGACTTAGTGAATCTCTTCTCTTAAAATAAATGTCTTTTCTGAACAATGGTACCTTCAATTAAGTGCCAGTTGTTTGCTTGTTTGTTTTTTCTGGATAACTGAAGTTTCTGGTTCCATGAAAATTAAAAGGTAAGTTCTCAAGACACAGTTTGCCTGCCAGATGTGGTAATTTGTGCCTGTTATACCTGGTTAATGAGAACATTTAATGGAGCAGATCCCTTAATTATAGTAGTTCAGAGCTACAGTGAGACTGAAGCTGATTGGTTGTCTGTGCTAGCTCCAAACAATGTGGAGACCCCTCAGGAAAGGAAGGTCACTGGACTACTGAAGGAGAGGCAAACCAACTCTGGTCAGAAAAAATAGAGCAAAGTCAAAGCTTCAGTACTAGGATCAGATATAGCCCAATGTATTTCTAATTTTGGTGGGACAAGAAAACCTAGTCTCAAAAAACAAAAACAACAACAACAACAAAACATAGTTCTTTTGCCACACTCAGACATTATTTCCTACTTGAAATTTTTCCTAATTCCCCAAATAGTCTTCTTTCCTGTTCAAACTACTTATATTTAATTATTTCATATTTGTTTTCATTTATTCTCTATATTTATTCAATAGTTACTTAAACATGGACTTTTCATCTCCACCCATCAGAATGTAAGTTCTCTGTAAGTAAGAATGGCTTCATTATTTGTACATGTATCCCCCAGAGAAGAGCACAGTGCCTGGCACTTAGTAGGCACTTAATAATTTCCTGTCAGCTGTCTGATTGATGGATTTGTTAACTCACTAGAATTTGGAGGAACATTTCTATTCCTTTCACTCATTTAGCATTTATCTACTCCCTCATCTTGTTAATGAACTTCTTATGCCCACATGTTTCATCTTCACAAGATTAAAACTTCCTTAATAATAGAGACTGCTCCCCACTCCTCTTTTTAATAGAATCCTCACTGGATGGAGTGAGGGTGAGAATGGGATGAGAATGTTCCATTATGCTGTTGGTGTGTATAGTAGACTCTCAATAAATATTTGCTGAATGATCAATTGACTGATGCAATAAAATATCCCATGGCAAGGACATCCTTCCATAGAGTGTTTAGGAGTAGCACATTTGTAATGGTTGAACTCTCAATTATCTTTTTTAGGAATGCAGCACTTTGCCAACCACAAATCTTCAGTCTAGTAACCGGACCATCAACCTTCGTGTCAACACACTTTGAAAGAGGCCTTGTAAAAATGCAAAGTTAAGGTTGCCTCCAACGAAGATGAAATAAATACTAGCACCATTTTTATAGCCATAGAGCTCAGAACAATTCCTCCTCTGTCCAAGGTCACTCAGCATTCAGAGGGAAAGTTTCATCTGGAGCCCTGGCCCAATACACCTAATACTTTGCCTGGGATGCACCAGAGAATATATTCCCTATCCTGAATCAAAGGACACAATTCTAGAGATGCAGTGGATCTAACATCTGGGTACATGTCAGTATTATTATTCATATTGAAGTATTCAGGCTGTGGTCACTCTCCTGGGGCCCATCTCCAACCACTTAGTGACACAATCAACAGAAACAAGGATGTAAACATTTCCTCCCTGCAGTCCTGGAAGAGGGCCAGGAAAATCAACCTTGACAAATCCCCTAGGACAAGAAGCCTATATTCTGTCAGCTCTTGGGGTCCCAGCATTTTCTTCAGATAAGTTGTTTGTTTGTTTGTTTTTAATTTGGCAAACTTGGCAATATTGAATGGATTTGTTGGCCCCCATTCCCCTACAGTGGCAATATACCTGTCATGAAAGTCAACTTAAGTTTTCTGAAATTCCTAAATTGCTTGCTAACAGGCAATCATGGAAATAGAACTCAGAGATCAACTAGCAAATACCTACCCCAGTACCAACAAGGGTTATCATGATGCATGCAAAATGAGAACAAAAAAACAAAAAAACAAAAAAAAATTCACCATTTCTTTCAGAAATACTGCAGTATGATTAATCTACTCACTGATAATGAAAAATTGATCTTTTTTTTCCCAGAGGGATTGAAAAGACTACAGAATTTAGAGTCAGGACATTTGGGTTTGAATGCTATCTCTACTGCTTTGTGACCATGGAGAAGACTAAAATCCTATGAGCATGAGTTTCTTCACCTGTATTATAAGATGATTGGACTTGATAATCTTCTAATATCCCTTCTAGCTTCATATCAAAGATTCCAGTAGATTGGGAGTCAGGCTTCAATTTCAGTTCCCAGCCTTGCCATTTATTAGTTGTGTGATCTTGGGCTAGTCACTTAAACTTTTCACCCTTTAACAACCTCATCTATCAAGAGAATGTTATATCAATTTAAAGACCCTTTCAGTTTTCAAAATTCTTGCCCATAGAAGGTTCTAAATTCTTTTCTTTTCTGATTCTCCAAACCTTCTCCTCATCACACACACACACACACACACACACACACACACACACACACACACCACACACACACACACACAATAGAGCAACATGGATCTGAATTCCCACTAGAAGAGTAAAGTTGGCAGGTAGTATAGAGAAAGAAATAAGAAATCTAGAAGTATAGGAATCAGTTTCTTCATAGATATTTTATATGCCATGCTATATTCATGGACATAAATTAGAATTCAGAGAAAACATAGGCCATGAATCCAGGATTCTGGATGATAGGATGAAAGCCTGTAGCTTACCTCCCAGAGAAGCAGACCATTTCCAACCATGACACGGTGAATCATTCTGATAGAGATATTTAAGGAAACTCTTTGAAGGGGCATGTATTAGAAGCTTCATATTAACATATAACAATACATTGGGGTAGATCCCACCGGCCTTCTACCTAACTTAATATATTCTGACTCTGACAATGACATCAAGACATTTTCCATGTGAAAGGATGTTGACTGTCCTTCATGATGTCATCCTTAAAGGTTAAAGAAAAAAAAAAGAAATGAGATTCTATTTCACAGAATCTAGAGTATTAAAGGGACCTTAGTAATTATCAGGGCTACTAGTCCTATAACCTTATTACAGGTAAAGAAAATGAGTCCCAAGTGTATCCAAAGCCCAAAATGCATTCCCACAATTCATAAGTAACAGAACTAGGGGCTCCTTGAAAGCAGGGATTGTTTTTGCCTTTTTTTTGGTAACCCTGCCTGGAGCTTAACAGACTGCCTGGCACATAGGAGGCATTTGTTGATTTGATTTGACTTTAAATAATGCTTCTATAGAATTCTTGTTTTTTTTTAATGTTTTACATGCTTACTGCAAATGTTATCAAATGCCATAATTTTAATAGGTTTATATTTAAAGTAAATTATTATTATATTGTTTCTCTCTTTGTTTCTCTGTCTCTTGGTGTCTCTGACTGTCTCTTTGCCTCTCTGTCTCTGTCTCTATCCGTCTCCTCCCACTCCTTGCAACCCCTTATTTACTCAATCCCAATATTTCTTGCATAGAAGTTTTAAGGTGTTCCTTTTCTCCAACCTGAGCTGATTCACTCCATTTTAAGACAGCCTAGGAACTCTTCATCTCTAGGGGCTCACTGTAATGATGCTGGATTTAATAGAGACATCCAATTGACATGAGCCCCATTGTAGTTCAGATCTTCCAAACTCAAGTGACCCACCAGCCTCACACTCTACTGGCAGCACAGATTACAGATACGCACCATCACACCCAGTGAATTTTTATTTTTTAATCTAACAGTATTATAAACGTTATGCATTCTGAAAAGGATGTGACCCTACTATCAAGTGTTTTGAAATTGCTAAATAAAAAATACCCGATACCCTTGATCATCCAGGATATTTGACAACTGTACCTGGGTCATGATGTTATACTTCTCCAGCTGGATCCCAAACTCTGCTCCTAAAACAACAAGCTCTAATAGGTGAACTTTCACTTTATATTGTCCAGAACCAGAGATTTGCATTGCTTCCTAACCATTCCCTGACTCCCACAGTGTCCCCCACCCCATATCCATTTCTACCATGTTTTCAGGTACTATCTTTTAGAATGTAGAATCCTTGAAGGCAGAAACTATCTTCCTTACTTACATTTTCCTGCCTGCTGCTTAGAATAATTCCTGGCACAAAAACAAGTGCTTAAAACATTTTTATTCAATTGTGTGATAACTTCTCTTGTAAAATGTTGACTATAAACTACTCTGTAAAAATAATGTTTTTTATTTTTCTTCTTACATGAGTCAGCATCTAGGTATATTGTTTCAGGATGGAGTATTTCACTTTTAAAAGTTCAAGAGTTTCATTTGAAATTTGTATTGTTTTGTTTGCAAATGCCTTTGTAATTTTGGTTACAATTATAAATTTCTTTTAATCTGGTTAAAAAATGTACATCATGATCACTAGAAATAAAACCAACTGGAAGATAGTTAACTGCTGCCATTTTTCTTGGATATTTGGAATTCTGAACATAAGGTTCATGGTTTTATTTTAATTTTTCATTATCCTAGTCTATTTCTTTTCTCTGTACTACATAATTACCTATAAAATGAATTACAATTATTCTAAAAGGAATTAAATGGACACATTATTTTCCATGCACTTGATTAAAGTAGACCAAAAACCAATTGATCAAAAATGTCCAGTAAAGGTATAGAAGGCTTATGGGGGGATAAGGAGAAGGGGTGTAGGGGATGAGGAGAAAAGTATGGCTCTGTGATCTAAACTTTGAGAGGGAACGCTGACATCAATGAGATCATAGACCCATCAAAACATTGAAGAAAGATAAAAGTGTCTTGCACTTAATAACATTTGAAGAATTAATTTAATTATAGTTCTCATTCATATGGTGTTTTTGATTGCTGTTGGTCAGCCTTTTCAGTTGTGTCTGATTCTTGGCGATCCCATTCGGAGGTTTTCTTTGCAAAGATAGTGAAGTGATTTGCAGTTTCCTTCTTTAACTCATTTTACTGATGAGGAAACTGAGGCAAACAGCATTGAACAATCCGCTCATGGTCACATAGCTAGTAAGTGTCTGAGGCCAGATTCGAAGTCAGGAAAATAAGTCTTCCTGACTCCAAGCCTGGTGCTCTATCCACTGAGTCATCTAACTGCTTGTTTTACATATTATATAACCCATATAAAGTCCCTGGACCAAAACCTAAGTCTCTTAATTCTTTTCAGGTTCCAATTCTACACTGCCTTTTGAACAAAAATTTTCCAATTTTGTAATTATAATAATTTAAGGCTACAGACTACTTAAATGTCTAACATTAGGGAAATGGTGAAAAAATTGTTTGGGGATAATGGAACTTTATAATATAGAGCAATGAAAAATGAGAAGTTTGGGGACTAAGCCAATGCATGGAAAGATGTAATGTTGATAGTATTAGTTGAGAAGGGAGGAAGTTCATAAAAATAACCTCAGAGACAGAAAGCTAAATAAGATGTATATATGGCAGAGACAGCTAGATAACACAGTGGGGTGAATGCTAAACCTGGGATCAAGAAGACCTGAGCTCAAATTGTGTGATCCTTGGCAAGTTATTTAACCTCTATCTGCCCCCATTTACTCAATTATAAAATAAGGAAAATAATAAAAAAAAGTTCTTCACACTCCAGAATTGTGAGAATCAAATGCAATAATACTTTTCAAGTTTTTAGTCATATTTGACAAATAGCAGAAATTTAATAAATACTTTTTTCCTCCTTCCATATGGAAATGAACTAAGATGAGAAGTCAGACTAATGTAAGTACTTACAGTTTAAAATTCATTATTTCAATTTTTTGTGTGCAACTTGTTCATATTGAAAAAAATAGGCACATGGGGCAGCTAGGTGACTCAGTGGATAGAGAGCCTGACCTGGAGATGGGAAGTCCTGGCTTCAAATCTACTTCCTAGCTGTATGACCCTTGGGCAAGTCACTAGAGCCCATTTGTCTAGTCCTTAGGACTCTTCTGTCTCAGAACAGATAGTATCAATTCCAAGACAGAAAACAAGAGCTGTTTGTTTTTAAATCAGGCACAGAAGAGAAGTTTAGGGAATTATTTCCTGATTTCCTAAATAGACTCCTATGAACCACCATCCATGAATTGATCTTAATTGTGGGAAAACTACAATTACTTTTAGTTTTGCCACCTCTCCAGATTAATGACTGCCATGAAAAGCAGGACTTCTTTTATTTTATCTTCCAATTTTGGGGGGAGAAGGGTGGCATTCTAGTACTCTGGTGATTGCTACATATCGTGCTCACTATAGCTATTGCCTATGGGGTCTTTTAGGCTGTGCTCATGTTGCCTCCTCATCACCACACTCTCTCTTTCCAGAAGAAAGACTTGTGAGGGATTTTGCCTGCCCTCCCGTAGCAGCAGCACTCCCTCCCTATTCCTTTCATCATTTTAATTACTCTCCCTTGGATCCTTTCCAGCTCTATAACATCTTCTTTGAGGCACAGTGGTCAGACCTACACAGTACTTATTCCAGGTGGGGACTCAGCATTGTGAGAACTTGTTACCAGTCCTAAAAAAACGGCTCCAAGCCAAAGGACTTGGTTCACAAGACGCCTTATCTCTTATTGCCAAACCCTGCATGCTGCCTCCTCATCTTGATTCAGCTCCTGCACCTGCTATCTCTGTTTACTCAGACGCTTTTCAATTGGACCTTGGAATGTTCTGGGAATCTGAAAAACTCCTGAGTCCTTGAATTCCATGCAACATTTTTGTACATGGGAGTTATTGTCCTGGGCTTGGGTGGCCCTTCCACACGTCGCCAAAAAAGTTCCATGTTCCAGAGGGCATTGTTGGCTCAGGACAAGCGGCAGGCGGTGCCGCAAGTTATGGACGCACATAATACTCTAAGCATTAGTCTTGGAGCAACATATGGGAGGGTCAGGAAAGTCTGTCCAGCCCTGGAATGAGTCTTCAGGGCATATTCTGTCAAAGGTTCAGGGACCCCTGACACTCTTAGTGCCAGAGCATCAATCTTCTTTTCACAGGGCTTATCAAATGATACCATGTATAAAGCATTCTATAAGCTTCTTAGCTTGTACTAATTTTATTTATATAATATATAATAAAAATATAATAATTTCTCTTAGAAGCTATTTAGCACTTACAGTGCTAAGTAATTGCTATCTACTATTGTTATAATCACTACTACTGCTATTGCCACCACCACCACAACTACTACTACTCTTATTACTAGTATTCAAACTACTACTACTACTACTACTACTACTACTACTACTACTACTACTACTACTACTACTACTACTAATAATAATAATAATAATAATAATACCATTACACTATTACTGCTATTACTACTATTACTACTACTACTACTATTACTACTACTATTATTATTACTACTACTACTACTACTACTACTGTTACTACACCTACTATTACTACTACTATTTCTATTATTACTACTACTATTATTACTACAGTTTCTACTACTATTACTGTTACTACTACTACTACTATTTATACTTCTACTACTACTACTACAATTATTACTACTTCTACCTCTACTACTACCACCACTACCACCACCACCATCACCACCACCACCATTACCACCACCACCACCACCACTACTACTACTACTATTACTACTACTACTATTACTACTAGGTCTTCTTCTTCTTCTTCTTCTACTACTACTACTACTACTACTACTACTACTACTACTACTACTACTACTACTACTACTACTACTACTACTATTATGGCTTTTCTTTTAACTAGTTTATGATCTTAGAAACATTATTTTACCTCTCCTAGATTTCTGTGAAATGAAGAACATTTAACTGGATGATTTCTATAGTTTCAAGTACTCTATCATTCTTTAATTTTAGTATTTTATAATTGGACAGTAGCCCAGGACCCCAAAATATGAGTTTATACATCTTGGACTTAATCTTGGGTAAATTCTCAAAAATTACCCTCTTTGTCTTGCATGACTTCTGGAGTTCCAGTAATCTCAAAAATCTTTTTCTTTCTGATAACTTCTACCTCTTTGTGGAATCTATATAGTCTTCCATACTCCTAATATTATTCTAAGGAGTAAGAATACCCCTAAAATGTGTTTTTGTCTGGGTTTACTAGAGAAATTAGAAATTATAGTCTGAATGATTTGAGGTAGCAGAAAAGGGCCAAATCTGATCCCCAAAATCATGATCAGTCCCTTGCTACTCCTTCTATTTTGGAGTCATAGATTTGTTTCTCTTTTCTCTAGCATACTGAGCTAAAACTGTCCCCAAGAAGTTTGAGCCTAGGTGCTCTTACTTCTCCTCCATGAGATATTCATGAAGAAGTAGGTTTTTTTTGGACCCAACAATTTGGAGAGAAAAGGAGAATCAGTTAACCTTGGATCTGGAAGAGTAATGAATAATTAAGTCATGATGTTGGGAAACAAATCTGGGTCTCTGTAACTATTGTTCTTCACTGCAGGTCTAATGGGAAAGGTTTTGCCTTTTTTTAGCAACCCCAAGTGCTAAATTAGAGATTCTCTTTTCAGAGACATACTATACCTTCAAGATAGTACTATAAATATTTTGAACTATATGTGTCCTTAAAGAGGGCTGTGCATGTGTGTGTGTGTGTGTGTGCACATGAGAGAGACAAAAACAGAGAGAGAGAGAGAGAGAGAGAGAGAGAGAGAGAGAGAGAGAGAGAGAGAGAAACACACATACAGAGGGAGAGAGGGAGAGAGAGTAAAAAAGAGAGAGAGAGAGGAAGGGGAATAAGGGACAGAGAGAGAGGGAGGAAGGAAGGGAGAGAGGGAGAGAAAGAGAAGGAAAGAGGCGGAGAAGGAGGGACAGAGAGAGAGAGGAACAGGGAGGAACAGGGAGGGAGAGAGAAGAAGAGAAAGAGAAAAAGAAGAAGAGACAGAGAGAGATACACACATATGGGGGAAGGAAAAGAGGAAGGAGGAGAGAGAGAAAGGGAGGCAGAGTGGAAGAGGGAATGTGACCAAGGGGTTAGATAACTGGCCTTGTAACTAGGTATCAAGCCATCAATGTATATTTTTATTACATTTTCTCAATTACATGTAGATACAATGTTTAATAAGTATTTTCTGACATTTTGCCATCCATGTCTTCTCCCTCCTTTTCTCTCCTTCCCAAGAAGGCAGTTAGTATGATATTGGTTATATATTGTGAAGATGAGATTAACTATCCCCTGCCTATTTTTAGATTTAATCACCAGAAGTGTATACACTCCTACATTTCCTTAAGTGAGGGGAGGTGTGAAACCCACAAGCTAAACTGGTTGACAATTCAGAAATGACTGACTGCCCCCTGGCTAGTCCTAAGAAAATTCTAAAACTGCAATTGGTCCACATAAAGTGGAAGGAAGGCACAGGAAGTGATGCAAAGAAGGGACTAAAGTCCAGAGAAACCTCCTCCCCCATCTTGGAGAAGGAGGCCAAGTGGCTGGAACCCTTCCTTAATTTACCCCTAGGCCCTCCAGCTGGGTGCTATCATGCAATACATATTTCTATGTTTGTCATATTGTGAAATAAGACACATTGCTTATATAAGAGAAAATTCATTATGTAAATAAAGTGAAAAAGGGTTTGTTCCAATCTGCATTCAAACTTCATCAGTTCCTTCTATGGCAGTGGATAGCCTTTTTCATCTCAACAAGTATTATTAAGTTTGAAAATCTGACTTCAAGTCAGATATATACTTGAAAAATCACCTAAAACCTCTGTGTCCTAGCAGTTCTCTAAGAGTAAAAGTTACAGAGAAGATGATAATCCGCAATGCTAACGAGAATTTTCTTTCCAGGATTTCCCTATAGACTTGAAACCCCAGGGCAAGTCCCTCCTGATTATATGTAGTATGCGTTAAGTCACATTTTAGGATCCTGGGTCTTAGAAGACATGTCTCAATGGGTCTTTCACATTCCTTACACCTTAAATCTCACCATATCTGAAGGTTATACTTTGAAGTTTGTTACCCTTCCAAATAGTATGAATATATTAAAATTGAATTTTTGTTATGCCACATTCAATTAAAAAGTACAACTGAAAATGATCAAGGATGGGGGGATAGGTTGATGACATTAATTACATTTCTCTGGAAGCTACAGTGAATTTTTGTGTTCAAATTTAAAATAATCTCTACTTTTTTCACAGACTTTCTATTTTAAACCAAAAAAAATCCGTTTGAATCCTTCTCTGAAGCACTCCATGAGGCCCACCCAGAGAAACATGCTGACTTGAATGGAGTGATGACACATTCCATTTGTTGTGCCGTAAATAGTTGCAAAGTATTAACAAGAGTCTCAGATGTCTCAGTTCAATAAGACCCAAGACAAATTCAGATGGTGACATTTTCCTCGGTAATCCTTTTATTTCTGTACCCATTTAAGTGATTTCCAGAGCCTGCTAAATGTCATCTAAGTTACCTAAAGCTTGTGAAACTATTTTGAAGGGATTTTTTTTAAATGCAATTATACCTCTATTTGACAATACCATCTGGTGCCAGCATTTCAGGCTGACAGCCTCTGGTTCTGTTAACGCTTTCATCACTGTGGCTGTACTTGAACTTTAGCAACTCTACACAAAGATGATTGATGAAATGCAATTACTTAACAAGAGGGATTGACCCAGCTTTTTGGAGGTTGAAGCTAGCTCCAAGAGAAAGGGGTGGTCCACAGTATGGGAGGAGGAGCTCACAGAAATGATCTTCCTCTGTGGACAATAAAAAATCATGGATTGTAATGGTATCTAAGATCAGTGATTGAGAGCCAGCAGTGACCTCAGAGGCTAACAAGCTCACACTGACATTGGTCAGTCACTGAGACTCAAGATCTATGAAATACACACACATACAAACATATACATGTTTGTATTAATATATATGCATATATATAACATATGTATATTGATAACTACATTTCTATCTAATTGCTCTATTTTTTAATCCTATATGTTTTATCTTTTGCACTTAAAAACATTATTCTGAAGGATCTATGAAACAAAAGTATTAATGTCCTGATTACAGAAAGTTTGTCAGTACATCCAGAAAGATCAGCTTTAGAGACCATCTGTATGTATATCCATATAGGGAAGGGATTTGAGGGACAGAAAGGCAGTATAGATCTCATCATATATACTGAACAAAGCCTTGAACTTTTAAAAGTTATTATTATTATTATTAACACAGCTTTCAGCAAATAAAGAGAAATGTTATCAAAATATGGAGATATGGAGTAACAGGGGCAGCTGCGTAGCTCAGTGGATTGAGAGCCAGGACTAGAGACGGGAGATTCCAAGTTCAAATCTGGCCTCAGACACTTCCCAGCTGTGTGACCCTGGACAAGTCACTTAACCCCCATTGCCTAGCCCTTACCACTCTTCTGCCTTGGAACAAATATACAGTATTGATTCCAAGATGGAAGGTAAGGATTAAAAAATTTTAATGGAGTAAATATCTAAATGTGACTTGAAATTTTGATCTATTTACATTTGGATTAGCTGGGCAGACCTCAAATCCAGCCTCTGACATATATAGGTTGTGTGATTCTGAGCTTTGCACAAATTAGGCCATTACTAAATATGTGTTGATTTGAGTGAAATTGAAACTAGAGAAATAGAAACATCTGATTTTTTTTTAACTTTTTATCAGTGTGGTTGACACTGAACAACTTCTCCCTTTCCATTTTCAGTTAATTTTACTTTGATTCAACCAGATTCCATTGAATTCAACAGGTACTTACTAATCATTGACTTCTTATTTTCCTTTCATCTCCTATATATAATCAATCACAATTCTACCAACTCTTCCTACAAACTGTCCTACTATCTGTTCTCCACTTCCTTTGGCACTAGCACATATCTCTACTTTCTCACATACGGACTATTCTAAATACTAGTAGTTGGTCTCTCTACCCTGAAGTTCATCCCTTCCTTCCTTTCTAAGCACTGATACCAAGTTAATCTTTTTAAAGTAATTAAACTAATTTAATCATAGCTCACTTCTCCTGAGAAATAAAACAATGGTCCTTTAATACCTTCAGTATAGACTTTTTGGTAATCAAGGTTATCCATAATCTGGACCTTCCCTGACCATCCAACCTTATTCAACTTTCTCTAGAGACCACTAGGTGGCACATTCAATTCAATTCAATATACATTAAAGATTAAGTCGCTACATAATGCCAAGAATTGTGCTAAGTACTAGGGGTATAAATAAGAAAAAGAAAGATATGCTCTGTCCTCTAGGAGCTTACAATCTAATGTTAATGTTACAATCTAATCTAATGTAATTCTTTAAAGTTGAACTCCAACCCAATATCTCATAGTGTACTTTCTGATAAGTGAAACATACCCCATGAATTTTCCTCTCTCAGTTGTAATGTCAAATAGCATTAATGTAGTAAAAGTGTAAGCTCCATGGCAATGAATCATGGCTCATTCCTGCCCATAGCACTCATTGATGGGCTGAAGTTTCCTTTAGAAGAAGGAGAGCCTACCCAGGGAGACTTAGGCAGACCCTACCCGAAGAGCAAGGAATACATAAGATGTCCTTTCAAAAGGTAGGATCATACATGGATAATATTAATCTTACAGGGATTTAGTACCATCTAATCATATACCTCCCCACCCTCCCAAGCAGGAACTTGAGTTCTTTATCTAACTAATAATGATAGCAATGATTGTTGTTATTATTATGCATCCAGACATATTGTCCGATGACAAAACAAAATGAAACAAACAAACAAAAAAGAACAAGAAAATTATACTTCAATTTGCCATCACCTTTCATCAGAGATATCTCCAGGTAGATTAAAATAGAAGTAGAAAAAAATCTCTCCAGGTAGAAAAAAAATCACATTTTTTTCCATTATAAGTCCTTTGGGACTGACTTGGATCACTGTATTGATTATAAAGTAGCCAAATATTTCACAGTTGATCATCATTACAACATTGTTGTTACCATGTGCAATGATCCCTCAGTTCTTCTCACTTTACTTTGGATCAATTTTCTGAAACCATCTCCTTCATTTCTTAAAGTACATTAGTATTCCATAACAATCATATGGCACAACTTGTTCATCCATTCCCCAAATGATGTTCCTCTCCCTAAATTCCAATTCTTTTTCTCTACAAAAAGTTTTGGTATTAATATTTTTGTACATATAGGTCCTTTAACTTTTTATTTGATCTCTTTGGAGTATAGATATACTATTGGTATTGTTTTATCAAAGGGTATACACAGTTCTATAGACCTTTGGGCATAGTTACAGATTGTTCTCCAGAATGGTTGGACCAGTTCACTACTCTAACATTTCTCTAATATACGTATTTTTGTTCATCTCCTCCAGCATTTGTCATTTCTAATAGTGTGAGTTGGCACCTCAGAGTTGTTTTAATTTACCTTTTTCTGGTTAGGAGTAACTAAGGGTATTTTTTCATATAACTATTGATTGTTTTGATTTCTTCTTCTGAAAACTGCCTGCTCATATCTTTTGACAATTTTATTGGTTGGGGAATGGCTCTTATTGTTATAAATTTGACTCAGTTCCCTAAATATTTGAGAAATTAGTCCTTAATCAGAGAATTACTTCATTGTCTATGTTACCTTTTAGCAAAATATAGTTTCCTTGATTGTCTCTTTCAATTAGATCTATTTTTCTTTTTGTGTTTTCTGAGATTATTATTGCCACTCCTACCTTGAGAGTCAATTATTACACTTTTGAGAATTTATACCTTGGAAATTAGCAAACACTTCAAATCAGGTCTTAAATTTTTGTATTGATAAGATGACCAGAAAGTGATGGAAGAAATATTAATAATGTAGATTAAACTAAAAAGTATGTCATATCTACACTTTTTTTAGATTTTATGGTTAAACATTTACCAGCACACCCCTGAGGTTACTTCTAGGAAGGTTCATAACTAAAATCCTAGTTATAAAGGACTTTTAAAGATATAAATTACTCTATGTGCTCTAATACGCCAATCCTTACCCCTATCCTAAAACCAATTTCCTGGCTAAATGGTCAACCTTGAAGTTGAAAAAGTAATAAAAAAAAATGCAAGTCTGAAACAACTACATGGAAGGAAATATGATGAGCTCATTTGTCTTAATGATGAAGTAGACTAGGGAAAAACAGCAAATTTGCAGGAGGATTATAAGAGTATCGGTCTGTGAAGTTGAATCTATGGTCTTAATGAGACATCAGAGTTGCTTCTTTCTCCAGAGTCCTACCTTCCTGGGTCATTACCTAACAACTTGTTCATAGCAGATTGCTCTTCTACTCAAAGTGAATACTCTGAGCTAGTAGCTTCAATTCACTCTACCACCAGAATGGAACAATTAGGGAGGCCTCTTTATCATGTGATATTATATAGTTTCTAGGAGAGGCAATGGGGTATAGTGGCTATGTTCAAATTCAATTCAATTCAGCTTTAAAAAGCAATTGTTAAATAAATGTTTCAAAGACAAAACCAAAATACTAAGTACTGAAGGATCATATACTCTATTGCACAGAAACAACATCTATGTAAAAAATGAAATACAAAACATCTACAAAGAAATTTCTGGAAGTGAACTGGCATTTTAAGAAAGTGACTTCAGGTCTGTGGCCATGGAGCTGAGAATACAATCCTGTGCTGAACAGGAATAGAGGGAAGAAAGAGAAAGGAAAGAATAATAAATACTGAGTGAAAAGAGAGAAGAGGTCTGCTTTAGAAGAAAATATCTAATCCCAAATTGAACAGAAAGATAAAAGTCAAGAAAAAAATAATGCTGAAAATGAAGAGATTTTAGAGGATAGAAAAGCAGAAATTCAGATTGAAATGTCCTCTTGTGATCATCATCTGCAAAATTCAGGCCAAGAATGACTACTACTCTAAAATCTTCAAAGCCACTACTGGCTGATATGATCACATACTCTAATTTCTTTTAAAACAGGCAAGCCATAAACATGATGCAGCCCTGTCTTTATTTCCTAGAATGTTGTTTTATGATTGAATCTCATGTTGAGAGTTGTAGAAATATTCCAAAAATTTCCAAAAATACTACAAGTTCACCTGGGAATCACCTGGGAAACTAAAGGGGATAGGACAGGTGACTCTTCATTCTAAGGATCTATTTATTCATCCAGGAGACACTTCAGACTCTTGATAATGCAGCATATTTTTCCAAACATTGTTACATATATTATCTCATTTTATCTTAATTGAGCATTTTTGTTGATCCTCCTGGCTTTTAATATGCTCTTCTTCCTCAAATCCTACAGTAGTTCTTTGACTATTCTCTTCTTTTTCTCTTTCTTACCCTGCCCATTATTATACTTAACTGAGTTCATTTTTATTTCCTCTGTAACTTTTAAGATCTTTGAAAGAAAGTAATATTTTTAGTTTTTGTTTTCATATCACTAGCACTGAGTCAATGCCTTACATATTGTGCATACTTAGCAAATATATAAAGAAGGAAAGCAGTAAACTGCAGGAGTGGGGTTTATTTATGTAAAGTTTCTCAAGTAGAGTTTTCATCTAAAATAAATAGACAATTTTGTCAAATTTAAGAGAATATGAGCCATTCCTAATGGATAAATGGTCAAAAGATATGAAAAGTTTCCTGATAAAGAAGTCAAAGCTATATAGAATCATATGAAAAATACTTTAAATCACTTTTGATTAGAGAAATGCAAACCAAAACAGCTCTGAGATATCTCATACTTATCAGATTGACTAAAATGATAAAAGGACAAAATGACAGATACTAGAGGGTAAGTAGAAAAATGGGGACAATCGTGGTGGAACTGCGAACTGATTCAACCATTTTGGAGAGCAATTTGGAATTATAACCAGTTATAAAACTGTATACCTTTTGACCCAGCAAATCCATTATTAGGCTTATTTCATAAAGTGATCAGGAAAAAGGGAAAAGAACGTCTATGCTTTGAAATATTTATTGCAGCTCTTTGTCATGGCAAAGAACTGGAAATTGAGGGGATGCCCATCAATTGGAGAATGGCTAATGACATTGTGGTATGACTGTGATGGAATACTACTATGGTATAAGAAATGATGAGCAGGTAAATTTGTAAAAATATGGAAAGAACTCCATAAAATTGTGAAGAGTAAAACAAGCAGAACATTTTACACAGCAAAAGAAATATTGTTTAAAGAATGAGTTATGTATTCATCTACAGAGAAAGAAGTGATAAGTAGAAATAAGCAAGATGTAATATATACATATATATATATATATATATATATATATATATATTTGTGAAATAATGCCTTCTCTAATGGAGAGAGGGGAGGGAATGAGGAAATAACCTGGGAATTTTGTGTCAAATAAACAAATTTGAAAATTTGAAAAAATAAAGGGGATATATGTATGTTCAGGGTTCAGCAGATGAGATATCACCAGATGTGAGATCCAGAGCAGAAAACCTCACACTCCCTAACCAGAACAAGGAGTTGGTAGATCAATGAAATGGATGATTGCTTTAGTCTGAACTTGGACTGGGTTGATTCACTTATGAAATGCCCCTGACAAAGAATACAAGAAGTTATTCACATTCAAATTAAAAGAGAAGGGGGACAACAGAATTGGATTTAAGATTTAGAGGGATATATCATTGGGAAGATTTCACCCACTCTTTCTGATATAAACATACTTTAATAATTAATGTACCTACTTGATATGAGACAAATCAACCATGGCCAGTATCTGTGGAAAGTCAATCACTGTGTGCCCCTTTTCAGAATACTGTAAAAAGGTTAAAACATTTGTTTTCTCTCTTAGAACTGATTATAGTATTGATTCCAAGGCAGAAGAGAGGTAAGGTCTAGGTAACTGGGGTTAAGTGACTTGCTCAGGGTGGCACAGCTAGAACATATCTGAGACTACATTTGAACCCAAGTCCTCCTGACTCCAGATTTGGTGCTCTATCCACTGAGCCCGTTGGCTGACCCAAGGGTATTAAGGCAGTTCTACATAAAAGCTAAAGGGAATACAATGAGTATTCATTAGGGTGGATGACTTTTGACTTGGAAAAAAAAGTGTGGGAGGAGGAGTCTTTTACTTAGAAAATTAAAACAGGATTAATGTGAGTGGATGGTCAGAGTTTATACTCTTTTTTCTTGATTTTTAAAATCACTATACAATTTCCCTTAGTCTAATTAAATTATTTTGCATAACTATGAAGTTGGCATCTAACTGATTAAAACAATTCATTAGGAGGAGATTCCAGGGAAGCCAGAGTCAATAATTGACTAGTAAACCTAATGGATTGAAGAAATAGGGGAAAAAATACAATAAGGTAGATATTGATGAAGGATGAGTATCTTTTAGAAGCAGGTTTGCCTTATCAGATAGGGGAAGACACTGTCATAGCCCTCACTTTCAGTATAGCTATTCAGGATGGTTGAATCAGAGAAGAATGGAACTGGAGGTCCCTGAAGAATCAGTCTCAGTCAAAGTTCCTCAGAATAGGTTAGGATTTTCTTGCCCTTTTTCATGACAATGATGTGCCAAAACAGTTCATAGATCTAGAAGTAGAAATTTATGATCTAGAAATCCCTAATTTAGGGAAGGAAGGGTAAGGCAACCATGGATAACCTGAACTCAGAGATAGAAAAATATGTTTCAGTTTTCAACTGCAAAAGGCTTATTGGGAACTCTCCTTGATACTAATTTTGGACACCTGTTTAGTCCTGCTCTAATTGCTTTATTTCATCTTTAGATGATATTATTTAAATATTCTATTTCCTCTTTTGTTAGCCTGGGCAATTTATATTTTTTTTGTAAATATTCATCCATTTCACCTAGATTGCCATATTTATTGTCATACAATTGGGCAAATTAACTCCTAATGATTTTTTAAATTTCCTCTTTATTGGAGGTGAAATAGCTTTTTGGTTGCATGCCCAATTCACTAATCTGCTTTTTGTTAACATAAGAATTCAAGGATATAAAATTTCCCCTAAGTCCTGCTTTGGCTGTATCCCATAATTTTGATATGTCATATCCTCATTGTCACTCTCTTTAATGAAATCATTGATTATTTCTGTAATTTGTTTTTTGACCCACCCCTTTTGAAGAATTAGGCAATGTAGTTCCCAATTGATTTTTAATTTGTATTTTCATGGGCCCTTATTGATTATAATTTTATTGCATTATGATCTGAAAAGGTTACATTTATTGTTTCTGCTTTTCTGCATTTGGTGGTGAGGTTTGTATGCCCTAGTACATGGTCATTTTCTGTATATGTACCATGTGCTGCTTAGAAGAAATATTTCTTTTTATTCCCATTCTATTTTCTCCATAGAACTATTAAATCTAACTTTCCTAAAATTTCATTCACTTCCTTTACTTTCGTCTTGTTTATTTTTTGGCTAGATTTATCCAGTTCTGAGAGTCTAAGGTTGATATCCACTAGAATAGTTTTACTGTCTATTTTCTTCTTAAATTCAGTTAGTTTGTCCTTTAAAAATCTGGAGGCTTTAAAATTTTGGTACATATATGTTAAGTATTATTATTACTTCATTGTCTATACTACCTTTTATCAAAATGTAATTACCTTGCCCATCTCTTTTAATCAGATCTATTTTCGCTTTGGCTTTGTCTGAGATCATGATTGCTACTCCTGCTTTTTTAAATCTCCGTTGAAGGTCATTATTGAAGATGAAGTATATTATGCTCCATCTTCTTACCTTTACAGTATGTAGGTCTACCTGCCTCAAAATGTGTTTCTTGTAAACAACATATCATAGGATTTTGGTTTTCAATCCACTCTGCTATCTGCTTCTGTTTTATGGGTGAGTTTAGCCCATTTACATTCACAGTTATGATTAACATTTGTGTATTCCCCTCCATCTAATTTTCCCCTTTTAATCCTGAGCTTTCTCCTTTCACTCTGTCCCTCTACACAAGTATTTGACTTATAATAACCCTCATTCCCTTCCCCCCCACAATTACTGCCCTTCCCACCACCTCCTTTCTTATTCCCCTCCTACTTCTCTATAGGATCTTTTAATCATTCCCTGAACTTCCTCTTCCTTATATTATTACTCTCCTTCCCAGTACCACATTTCCTATTCCCCTTCTTCTCTATTTTACACCACAATAAGTCTGGCTATTATTCCCTCAGTGAGTCAATTCTGATAAGAGTAAGGTTGAAGTATTGCTTTTAACCACCCTCATCCACCTCAACCTATAATAGAATTTTTTTCCTGCACCTCTTTAGGTGATATAATTTACTCCATTTTACCTCTGTCTTCCCATTTTTCTCAGTACATTCCTCTTTTTCATCCCTTGAATTTTTTGCATGTCATTCTAAAGAGCTTACTCCCAGACCTTCTGTTTATATATTCTTTTCATAACTATATGATAATGTTAATATCATCTTTCCATGTAGGAATATAAACAATCTTATTGCATCTCTTAAATTGTTTTTCTTTCTTATTGACCTTCTTACAATTCTCTTGAAGATTGTGTTTGGATATCAAACTTTCTGTTTAAGTCTGATCTTTTCATCAAGAAAGTTTAGAAATCTTCTATTTTATTAAATTACATTTTTCCCCTGAAAGAATATACTCAGTTTTGATGGGTAGGTGATTCTTGGTTATAAACTTTGTTCTTTTGCCTACTGGAATATCATATCTCAAACCTTCTGATCTTTTAACATAAAAGCTGCCAAATCCTGTGTAAGTCTAACTGTGGCTCCATGATGATTGAATTTTTTCTTTCTGGCTATTTGTAGTATTTTTTCATTGGCCTGAAAGCTATTAAAATTGACTATGATATTCCTAAGAGTTGTCATTTAGGGATTTATTACAGAGGTATTTTGTGTATTCTTTCTATTTCTATTTTATCCTTTTATTCAAGAACATCAGAGCAGTGTTCTTTGATAATTTCTTATAATACGATATCTAGACTTTTTTGTCATGACTTTCATTTAGTCCAATAATTCTCAAATTCTCTTTCCTGCATCTATTTTCCAAATCAGTTTTTTAAATAAGATATTTCATATTTTATTCTTGTTTCTATTATTTTGATTTTATTTTATTATTTCTTGAGGTCTCATGAAGTCATTAGATTTTATTTGCCCAATTCTAATTTTTAAAAAATTATTTTCTTCCATGACCTTTTGATCCCTAACTTCCAGTTGGTCAATTCTACTTTTCATGACTTTTCTTTTCTTCATTGGACTTTTGTGCCTCTATTTCTATTTGACCAATTCTATTTTTAAGTTGTCATTTTCTTTTTATATTAATTTCATTTCTTTTTCTTCCACTTCTCTTATTTGCTTTCTGAATTCCTTTTTGAGCTCTTCCAGTGTCTAAGAACAATTTACAGTTTTCTTTGAAGTTTTGTATGTGGCTGCTTTGATCTCACTCTCTCCTCTTGAATAGGTGCATTGTTATTCTTTGACTCCATAAAAATTTTCTATGGTTAGATGCTTTTTTTGCTGTTTGCTCATTTTCCCAGCTTTTTTTTTTACTTTTACTTTTATCTTAAGGGTAGGTTCTCAGGGTAGAGAGTTGTACTCTCTTAAATCTCAGTTTTTCCTTCCTGCAACCCTCCACTCTAGTTCTGGTTTTCTGAAAGTTTCAATTCTTCTAAGGTGGTATGAAGGCTTCTGGGATGGGAGATCTTGAAAGTGTTGATTCAATCTCCTCTGAGGACTACTTATGACTTTTAGGACTCAAAGCACTGTGAACTGTTTTGCCCTGGGGCTAGGGGCTTCACTCCAGGCTGGAATAGGCCAGGCACCATGAACTTGGGGCCTCACTCCAGGCTTGTGCCAGGACTTGGGGTTTTAAGGGGTGGGAGACGGGTGTTCTGCTGCTGACTTAGACAGGGTCCTGGGTTCTTGAAGTTGGCATGCCCAGTATGTGTGGGCATGGGCAACTTGTACTCTTCTGTGTGTAGTTTTATTTCTGGTTTTCCTCTTACCTTATAAAATAGACTCTCTGCCTCCTTTTCAAATTGTTTTCCTGAGGGGAATTACTTATGTCCCCTTGTTGGTTCTTTGACTCCAGCATTCATTTTGAGACACCATTTTAAGGTTGGTTTGAGAGGATTCTCAGAGAAGATCAAGCTTTCCCTGCTGCTATGATGCCATCTTGCCTCTGCCTCCCATTTTATTATCCCATTTTGATTACTGCCCATCCAACTAAGTTTCTTCCTAAAGTTCTATTGATTTCATTACAATTTTGAATGCTGTCTGTCACATTTCTTTTATAGCTCTCATTCTGCCCACAACAAAGAAAAACCTTGATTCCAGCCATTTGCCATAGTTACTATTCTATATTTTGCTCATTTCATCCCAACAAGACTTACCACCATCCTCTTCTATTATATATTCTAGAACAAATTGCCCCTCATCCACAGAGATCCTTCTTCAATGAATCCTCAAAAATGTCTATAGTTTAGGAATTTTAATGAAAAATCTATTTGCTATGTTCTTCAAAAGATAAAAAGCCAGCGAATACTCAACATCTTCTGGGATAGATTCTCAGAAAGCAATGAGAGAAGATAACTAGAAAAAGATATTAAAATATGGATGCAAATAAGAATATAAACACAGATAGAATAATAGTCTTTCTCTCAAAAGGGAAAATTCTGCTTAAGGGAGCATCATGGTACAGAGCTATAGCAGAATTTGTCAAAGTGGGAAACATGTGGGACTTGAAGATAGAAGATTTAGGTTCAGATCATAGATTCTTACTACCTATTTGTTCTTTGCTAAGTCCTTTGACATTGATAGACTTCAGTTCTATCATCTGTCAAATGAAGGAGATGGACTCTTTCAGGAACTCTTTGACCCCTGAAGTTCCTTTAAGTTCTATTGATGTGAGACTGTATAAAATGTCATCCATACTTGTAAGGAAAGATTTGGAGAAATTAGAAAAATGTTAATCTGAGTAATTTTAACAACAATCCCAGATTTACCATGAATCTGTCAGAATAGACAACTATGTCTGGTCTCCAGACCAAGGAGAGCCTATGTGCAGAAATAATTCACTACCTTTGGCTCTGCTTTAGAATTACATTTTCTTCGGTGTCCTGAAGGAAACAGAAGGAAAGACTACAATGAGCTTTAAAATATGCTCTATCTCTCTAGAAAACTTCCCTGGAAACTGCAGAGAAGCAGAAATCTCTCCCTTTCCTCACAACCCAGAAGACATGTGAAATATACATTTGGATCCATGGTTATACTACCTTAGCATTTGACTTATACTGTGTCATGAAGTTTTTCCCCCTTTTTTAAGTTCTGTGAAGGCAGAAACCCAGTATTATACATTTCTTGTATCCTATACAATTCCTCGAATGATTGGGACACAAAATCACTTAATAAATGCTTACTGATTTAAATTTTAAAAATTTTGAGGACAAATCTCCTTCCAAGATTAGCATTGAATCTGAAGTTGGGAAAATGAATGAAATTGTCTCACCTGGGAGCATCCTGGAATAACAATGATTGTCAATGGATAATAGGAGAAAAAAATTTGCAATTACATCCCAGGCACAAAGCATCATAAGAAAATGGAAAGCTAGTGGGAACACTGTAGCAACTGGTACATATCTTTGCTGAATGGTGGCTTAAATTATTGTTGCATCTCTTGTCAGAATATCCCAGTACAATGAGGTTGGGAAATCCTGTGTTGGAAAAATTGTTAAGATTCATGGGTGTGTGCTGAGCTAGATTAATTCTTCACTCTCTTTCAACTAAGAATTTATAGGACTATTAGAGAGGTCAAGAGTAAAATGGAGTTTGTTCAGTTATGACAAAGCACAAAATTCAGATGACATAATGCTGTACCTTCTAAAACTACTTACACTACTTCCGGATTATGGGGCAGAAGATCTAAAGGAGATTCACTTTAGGAAGTGTAAAAATAATGAATAGATGAATTGAATATGGATATAAACTGATTTTATACTATACTTGCTGCTTGCTGTGCTTACAAAGTATCTTCAGTTTATATGAGTGGAGTGAAGCTCATAAGTAAACTTCTCTTCAGAGTCAGGTGCACGGATGCTAAGGAGACTCTTGTTATACAAAAACAAACTATTTATTGAGAATATAAGGATATAAAAGGATTTCTAACTCTAAGGGATTCTAATTCCACCCAAATAAAACCCCTTGGTTCCACAAGGAACCACTTCTCCTATTTCCACAGGCTACACTTATTCTTCCTGCTCTGACTAAACCAAATTTTCCCTGTTCTACAATAATTAACAGTATTATTCTTATAGGAAGTATATCATTCTTAACTTTGTCTCCAAGTTATAAAAATAACAAAGGCTAGCTGGCTGAGCCTCAGCAAGAACCAATTTAGGACTCTGAGCTTTAGCAGATTCAGAGTCCAAACCAAAGACGAGGTTATTCTTTGGTCTTCTCAGAGATAAAACGGTTTATGAAACAGCAATAGTCACTACTGTTTCCCAATTTGGAAAAGGAAATCACTTAGCTCCTTCAGGTTTTTCCCTTATTTCCTTTTACCTCAGACAGTGAGAAGAGAGAGAAAAGAAGATATCACTTGCTCCTAGTACTCTGAAAGAGCCCAGCTGCCACTCCCAGAGACGTACTGCCACAGAAAAACCATTACACCCACACACACACACACTGTCAACATTTGAGACTGACACTCTGTCTCAGATCTGTTTCAAACTCCAATTCTTTTCTCAAGCCAGCTTCTTCATTTCTTATCTCTAAACTAATGTAACAAGACTTAATTTCTAATACTACCCTTATAGAAGTAAGCTAAAGGAATGATCACATATAAGATTACCTGACCTCCAAGGTACCAGAATTGTTCTAGAGCCATCCTCATGATATAATAAGTTGAAATTTTCTCCAGGGCCTGAGCTGGGGGTAAGAGTTGCTACTGGCAAATGGGCAATGACTCAAGGAGTTAGTGTGAAGGCAGAGATGAAAGAAGCTTCCTCACAATCTAGCTCACAATCTAACTTGGATTATATACATATATACATAGTAAAAACACACATAACTTATCATATGTAAATGTATAATAAAAGTATATTTTCTGCACCTCAATCAAGGCACTCTTACAGTCATTCCTCTATTCCTTTCACTTTCATAAATACCAATCAGGATTTATGTTGTCTTTTTCTGATCTCTTTTCCTTGTCTTGGTCAGTGTTCATGTTTTTTTTTAACATAATTTCACAATAAGGATTGATATTTATTTATACATAATTTTATCAATATAAAAATATATGGGAAGGGGCCTATGAAGTGATTTCTCCCAGACTCCACACCCTCCTGACTGGAGTCCTAGGACCTCTTCTTTCTTAGAACAGTGATCAAAATTTCAGTCTTCTAAAAGAGGAGTCTCAGTTTGAGAAGTCAATTCAGCCTTAGTCAGTAATATCACCAGTCTTTTCAATCCATTTTCCTTCATCAAATATTTAGTAAATGTATATTATATCCATGGAACTATGTTAGAGCCTGGAAAGAAGACACAGTCTTTACCCACAAGCAGGCTAGGATCTAGAAAAAGGATAAGAAGTTGATTTAAAAATATTTTATTTCATTATTATTTTTAAATTTTTATTTATTTATTTAGAATATTTTCCCATGGTTACCTGACTTATGATTTTTCCCACCTCTCTTCCCTCCCCCTCCCAGAGTTCATAAGTGATTGCACTGTTCTATACATGTGTCATTGTTCAAAACCTATTTTCATATTATTCATATTTATAATAGAGTGATCATTTAAAGCAAAAACCTAATCATACATCCATTATACCATGTGATCAGTCCTATGTTTTTCAAAATGATTTTAAATATCTAAAATAAAAATTATAATGCGATAAATGAATAGAAAATTTCAACCAAGTTGGTTGAGAAACTTGGGAAGAGATGAATCAATTTCAGGTAACTAGAAAAGTCTTCATGGAGAAGATAGCACTTGACCTTGAAGGAAAAGAATTTCATCTGGCAGATTTGGAAGGTATGAGTCTTGGACAAAGGGGAAAGTTCGTACAAATTCCTGGAGATAAGATAGAGAAGGATGGTGTCAGAAAATAGGTTGTAGTTTTCCTCAGCTTGAATATAGAATTCATACAATAGTTTGCAAAGTTCTTAACAAATATTATCAGATTTAATCCTCACAACAACATCTCAAGGTCATTGCTATTATTAAACTTATTTTACAGATTGAGAAAAAAAGAAAGGATAAGAGTGGCTAAGTAACTTTCCCAAGTCTTGATTCTAAGACCTATACTCTAGCCACCACAACACATCATCTCTTTCATAGCATAAAGATAGATCAGAGGCAACTATTAAAGAGTCATCAGTTCCAGGATTCTATCAATTCCAAGATTTTTTTTAATTTCCATTTTTGGAACTGAACCCCTTTTGAAATTATTGAATATGAATGCTGAAAGGAGATTTTGGAATTTAGCAATTCCAACCCTTTCTTTTTATACATGAGGAAACTGAGGCCTAGAGGAATGAAGTATTTGCCTAAAGTCTAAGTAAAAGATGCCTAACAGTTAAGAGTTTTATTTAATATTCCCTAGAGCCCAATTCTATCCCACTGAACCTTAAACATAGTAGGCTCTTAATTTTTTATTGAAATATAGAAATGAATATGACATGGATCTCTTGTCTCTTCTTGGGGTCCTACAGTTCAAAGTGATCTTGAGATAGGCTCAGAAAATAGAGTATTCCTG
Organism: Gracilinanus agilis; assembly: GCF_016433145.1. Classification (NCBI taxonomy): domain Eukaryota; kingdom Metazoa; phylum Chordata; class Mammalia; order Didelphimorphia; family Didelphidae; genus Gracilinanus; species Gracilinanus agilis. The sequence goes on from NC_058130.1 coordinate 398,430,649, forward strand.
GACTAGACCACCATAGAAGTCTACCCTGATATGATTCAGCAGGTTAAATGTGATACCAGGTGAAACTGCTAAGTAGGAATGAAGGGAGAAATACTTAAGTGATTCATATAATCTTAGTGTCTTTTAGTGGTACAGACATTCTCTGATACCAAAGACATATTGCAGCTCAACATAATGGAAAAATTTCCTAATAATCAGAGTTGTACAAAGAAATTAAGGTAATCCTTCCTTGTCATCAGGAGGCCTTCCCTGTTCTCCAACTCTTAGAGTCCTTTAACTAAAATCGCCTTGTATCTGTTTTGTACATACCTATATATGTAGATATATTATACACCTCTATATCTATATATGTACGTATATGTATATGCATATACATATCTTATCTATTTAAAAAGACAGATAAATATTGTCTCTCTCCTAGGTATACTATAGGTTTCTTGAGGTCTACTTTTTATTTTGATTTTGTGTCTTTATCACCAAAACGCTGTACGTCACACATAATCAAAATTTAATAAGTCCATATTAATTGGTTAGATATCTAGGATTTCCCAAAGGTCATTTCCTATCATGATAGCTGCTATAGGGAGCTTAATCTAGGGAATATGTCCAAAGGAAGAAGGGCTAGATGCTCATATCTTCCCCCATCCTTTCTAGTCCATGTCCTATTTGTTTGTGGAACTTCCTTTACTCATGGAATTCCTGGATTTTATCCTCATCAAAGATTCTATATGATAGTCATAGAGTTGGCACTCCTTCTAGGGCTTCTCTTCCACAATAATCTGTTTGCAGTATCAAAGAACAGGTCAGCCCCATGGCCTGCACTTGGAGAAGAGCCAAGAGTAACTGATTCTTTATTGTTGTTGGTTCTGATGTTTGTTCCAGTAATCAGTTTTTGCCTCTTCTTTTCAATTTCATTCATGTGTTTGGTTTTGATTTTAATTTTTTCTTTTCAAAAAAGAACTACAAAATATTGCAAATATAAAGAATTTTTTTCCTCTTTCTTTGATCTCTCTTGGGTACAGGCCTACAAGGTATAGATAGTTCAAAAGTCATGAAATATTTAATTCCTCTTTGTGTATGATTCCAAATGACCTTCTCAAATAGCTGTACCCATTCAAAGCTCTACCAATAGTGCATCAATATGCATGTTTTCCAACAATCATCATTTTTCTTTGTTATCATCTTTGCCATACTAATGGATATGAGGCAGAATTTCAGAACTGCTTTAATTTACATTTCTCTAAATAATAGTGATTTGGAACATTTTTTTAATGGCTATAGAGAGTCAGTGTTTCTTCCCAGTAACTGGTTGTTTCAGCACTGTGGAGGAAGAAAGCAGCAGAGCCAAGCACAAGTAATTGCAGTTTTGTGGCTCTAGCACTCTTGCATAGGCAGGGCATTATCAGGGATAGTTAAGAAGCAAAAATGGTTGCCAGAACCACACATTTTCAATAGGATGGTCTATTTCTTTTGCCCATAGAGCAAGAATAAGTCCCAAATGAGCTTTGTGAACATGAGAAAGTATGTCTCTGCAGTATTTAGCTTTCTCTAGGGGGAGCTTCGTTTATACTTAGGGCTCTATGCCTCTTTCCACAGTATGATAACTGTCAGGAAGCAGAAGGGGAAGACTATGTATGTTTCTAGTTCTTGTTCCTGGGTGCTTCACATGTTATGGCAGTGACTTGTATTATTCATTCATAGCAAGGGTCAGTGCACCTGGGATGAGAAGATATTTCGTTGCATGATATGTAGTTTGTTCTAATAATCCAAATCTCTACCCTAAGGGCATGGATAAGAGCCCAGAAGAAATATCATTCTGCCCATAGAGCAACTTGTTTACAGAACTGGTCACAGAAATTGGCCAGTTTGTATGCTGCTGTGATTCTCTAGCAGTTCACCATGAGGCCATATTGATTGAAGTTATGCTTCAGTGTATTCTTAAAGCTCTCCTTCTGCTTCTAGTTACCCTGCTTGAGTTCACCCTAGATAGAGCAGTTGTTCAGGTTTTCAGTTGACATCCGTTCTCTGCAGCTGTCTAGCCTGGTGGAATTGTATGGTGATGAGCATAGTGTCAAGGCTGGAAGCCTGGCTGAATTCCAAGATCCTGTTGTCAGAGATCCTGTCTTACTATTTCATGCAAAAAATAATGTGTAGGTGATGTTCTGGAAAATGTTCCTGATGCAAAATGAAATATCAGAAGCAGGCAGAACTATTGCAAGAGTAGGGTGAAGCAGAGTAATTGTTGCTGCTGGTTGAGCAGTGATTCAGTGATTCAGTAAGTGGGAGAGAAAGTAATATAGTTCCTCCAGGATTCCAACACTTCAATGAGTCTATGATCTCTTCTCTATGATTCACTCAATTGGTACAGGTCACAACCTTACATTGATTCAACTACATGTAGTTTCTATCAAGAGCCACCAGTCAAGCATCTGAGAGATTCCTCAGCTCGTCAGGGCTGCATTATATCTAGGTGATGCCATTAGTGAAACATATGTGAAATAAACTGAGGCATACTTCTCCTAGCAAGATAATGCTTTGTTATTTTATTTATTTTTAAATATTCTTCCATGTTTCCATATTTCATTTTAAGATACTGATTTATTAATGGAGCTATTTACCCTATAAACAAGATGGATCAATGGTTTGCCTCAATTTATGCCAAAGTTCCATCATTGAAGAGGTAGCTCATTTTTGTAGACAAAACAAATAACAGAACAAAATCTTGTAAGTGGTTAACAAATTGAGGTGATAATTACTTAAAGGACATGGGCATGTGGGATCCTGGGCCACCTCTCTCTTTCTTAAATGAATTCTTTGTGAATTTGCAGAATCTAATTTCTGAGGTCATGATAGGGAACCAGGGATGTAGATTTATTGACATCTGAGTATTACATATAGATTAGATCTTGTTAACTGGCAAAGATGAAGCTAAAGCTAGGATGAGGTCAACTAGTCCATTTCTCAAATGCCATGATGTTTCTCAAAGATTGAAGTTAAACAGGTATCCTTTGACAGGAGTGATTCACAGGTGTTGTTGAGATAAGTTCCTAGAGTTAGAACATTTTATGAGAGTGTGGAACCTCTAAACTTAGAAGAGTTTTTCTTGAACTAATAGAGATTTGTGGGAAAACTTAAAGGTTTATATCTAACTTCAGAGAGATGGAGGCTAAACTTTTGAACTCATATGCTTCTATACACAGAGACAAAGAAGAGACTTAGGCCTGTTACATAGAATATAGAATATGGTCACAATAAAATTACTTACAAAGTAAGATCAAATATAAAATGTATGATTGATGTTTGATTTTGACAGAGAAAAAGAAGTTATATCATCAGTCCTTGAGCCTTTAGTCCCATGAGCCAAACGAGTTTCCAAGAATGTTGCTATAACTTTTATGGAAAAACTAGTTTGACTTATGTGCAAGTTGGGATATTGCTTCTACCATATTCATGAAATAATTATTATAACCTAGAGTGACATGTCTAAAAAAGGGGGTAAAACTCTGAACTGAAAGAGGTAGCTTTTTCTGGGAGACATGACCTCACTTTTTATTCTGAAGAGCATACTAGGCACCTAGGGCTGAGAATCTCCTGTTGTGAAAATAAAAAGCCTCAGCATTCAAAATGATTAATTCTATGCAATTATTTTCCATATTCTCCTATAGTTATCCTATTTGTCAGAGGACTCTTTTTAGGCCATCTTCCATTTTATGGGTGCCATTATAGTAATCAGGCTACCATCTATTTGTCATCTCTCACTTTTGTTCTCTGAAAAGTCTTCATGGTTTCCCCATCAGAAATTTCTTCAATGAAATCCCTCATATCACTTCTTACATGTGTCACTATAGCACCTTCAAATGGTGATTTCTAAAACAGACTAAAAAGGTTGCATATGTATGCAATTATTGTGCATTCTCACCACCACCACCACCACCAAAAGAGGCATGGAAGGTTTAGGGAAAGAACATTTGTATTCAAGGGACTTGTGTCTAAATTTCAGCTCTGACACTTAACAGTTTTGTGACTAGACAATTCATTTCTCTAAAACTCCATTTCTGTAAAAATAAGAAACATCAGAAAACCATAAATTTGAGATGGAAAGGAACCTAGGAGAATATCAAAGAAATCAACATAGGCACACTTAGAATTACACAGATAATTAGTGCCTGATATAGAATTTGAATCTACATATTCTTGACTTCAAGTCTAGTATCCTATCCAATATATCAATAAGTAGCAACCCTTAACCTGTTCACTAAACTAAATTGCTTTGAATACTTGCTTTTGTACTTGGTGATCTTTAAAGCACCATATGTCAGTGATGATCAATAAGATTTATTTGTTTCTCCTCTTAAGCATGCCCTTGATAGTCTACCATATTTCACCAATTATTCCTGGACTCTTATATACCCCCTCACAGCACTCCCCAATTTATTACTATGAACATGGTCTAGGGCTCTATACCAGATGACTAGGTGGTAAAATGGATAGAATGTAGAACCTGGAAGGCTTGAGTTCAAATCAAACCTCAGAAATTTACTAGCTGAGGAACCCTGGAAAAGTCTCTTAACCTCTATATCAGTGATTCCCAAAGTGGGCTCTACCGCCCCCTGTGAGTGCTGCAGCGATCCAGGAAGGCGGTGATGGCCACACTTTTTTTTGTATTACATTCTATTCTGAGTTCAATAAATAGTTTCATAATTTCCAGGGCGCTAAGTAATATTTTTTCTGGAAAGGGGGTGGCAGGCCAAAAAAGTTTGGGAACCACTGGTCTAGATGATTCAATTTCCCCAACTATAAAATGGAGATCATAACAGCATCTAGTTAGGAGGATCAAAGACAATAATATTTGTAAAGTACTAAGCATAGTGTCTGCCACCTAGTAGGTGCTTAATAAATGCTTGTCGCCCCTTTCCCCCAAAGATACACTTATTGTGAAGTGTTTGACTATTATAGAGAGAAGTCCAAGCCATACCACTGCCTCAAATGGCTCTCTTGTACCCAAGTTCAAGACAATTACCATTTCTCTAAGGCCCTTCTGATTGCAAAGGATATGTGGCCAGGGCTAACACACCCAATCACTTTGAAAAAGTTTCCTATGAGGCAACAGGGAACCAATCACATCCAAGTCTCCATTAAATCTTTCAGCAAATAATAGGCTGGAAGAGAGCTATCCTTTGCAAGCTGAGTGATTTGCCCTTTGCCAATCAGGCTTTAATCGACTCAGGACATTGGACAAGGCTTTAGAAAAACAGTCTGCCTTTTGTTTGCTCTGTAATGCACAGGTGCACACATTCTTCTTCTCTTGCTTTCCTATAAATGAGGGTAAAACATGAGAGAGAGAGAGAGAAAGAGAGAGAGAGATCACTCTCACCCTGACCTCCATGCCAAAGACATAATCTAATTATTTAAGCTTATCCTGGAAACCTTGCCCTTCAACACACGTCTGACTCCAGCTTAGTGAAACTGGTGGGGCCTTAAGGCAATAGTAGACTAGTGAAAAAGGATCCCAAGCTAGCACTTTACCTTTCATATCCAATGTATAGCATACTCTCTGTGGAACTATAGACATTTAGAAAAGACAAATGCAAAGTCAGTTCAGAGACTTCAAGGAATATAAATAAAGCCTTATACTAAGTAGATAGATAGATAGATAGATAGATAAATAGATAGATAGATAGATAGATAGATGATGGATGAGAGAGAGAGAGAGAGAGAGAGAGATATCAGCTAGAATGCAGAACTGGAGTCAGTAAGACTTGAGTTCAAATCTGGCCTCAGATACCTGCTGTGTGACCCTGGGATTGTCACTTAACCTTTTTGCATCAATTTCCTCATCTGTAAAATGAGCTGGAGAAGAAAATGACAAAGCATTCCAGTGTCTTTGCCAAGAAAACCCCAAGTGAGGCTACAAAGAGTCAGACACAATTGAAATGACAACAAAAACTATGCAAACACATGTGAATACAAATATATACATATATGTATATATACACATATACACAAATACATACTCAAGTTACACCTTTCTCCAAAGACTTTATTGTTAGTCTTTAAATCAATTTAGTATACATAGAAAAAGGGTATAATGGTACAAAACATGAGCACTCTCTACTTCATCAATATTTCTAAGTTTCCATTATGGCTAGAAAAATAGAGGGAAGTATAGTTTCATCTACAGGTGTTCTAAATCCCAGGAAATCAGTTTGGTTTGGGTAGCCAAATGTTTCTGGGTATCCCATGAATGTAAAGGGTTTACTATGATTTCATTTTGAGGAAGGCAAAAGGAACTGTAACCTTTTATAAATGTATTAATCTTAGGGTAAGCAGCTAAGGCTAAGCATAGGGGAAGCAAAATTTCTTTGAAGTCCAGACTCTCTCTCATGTGTAATGGATATTCATCAGTCACTCTAGCCTTCCTCCTCTGGGTGACGGCATCTGATCTAACAAACCTGTAGCAGTGAGAGTAGCACAGGTCAAAGAAGGCACACTCTGTTTGTTTGGAAATGGCCATATTAGTGCCTATGAGAGACACCTAGAATCAATCAGGGACATTTTTTTAGATATTGAAACTGGGCTTTGACATTATTAAAAGCATTAAAGGAGTGGGCAGAGCATAAAGGACAAGAGTAGCATGTCAAGCACATCTCCACTTTACCAACCTTGCTTCTCTATAATGAGCTCAAAATCTTATGACCAGAGAATCAGAACTTTAGAGCCAGAAAGACCCTTAAAGGCCATTACATATGACATCCTTATTTTACAAAAGAGGAATCCGAGACCCAGACTGGTGAAAGACCTGCCTGAAATTACAAAGGCAATAATTTGAAGATAGGAATTCAAACTCAGTTCCATTGATCCTAAATTCCAAGTCCTTGCTATTATAACATGCTGCCTCTACAAAAGGGGATCCTTAAACCATTTTTTTACCATGAATCTATGCAGCAGCTCAGTAATACACACACATACTTATCTGTGTGTCTATGTATATATGTATGTGTGTGCGTATGTGTATCTTTCTAACTCTCTCTTATATGTGTTTATATGGGGTAAGTCAGGGCTCACTGGACCTGGAGTCAGGAAGACCTCAGGTACTTATTAGTGTGTCACCCTGGACAAGTCACTTAACTTCTATGTACCTCAGTTTCCCTTTGTGTAAAATGGGTTTAATAATAGCACCTACCTCTCAGAGTTGTGAGGATCAAATAAAATACTGATTTGTAAGGCACTCAGCATAGTGTTTGATACCAGATAGTAAGTGCTATAAAAATATGATGGATATAGATATATGTGTATATACGTCCATGTTTGTGTGTGTGTGTGTGTGTGTGTGTTATATTTGTTAACATACAGCCTTCATGGTCCATTTCAAGTTACACCTCTTCCATCAAGATATCACTGACTTTTCTCTTTCAAAGTCCTATGGCACTGATAGTCTAACCATAACATTTAGCTCAAAGCAGTCTAGTTTTGTTAACCACTTTGTTAGTTCAGTTAAAATCTCACCTTCAGCAAGAAGTCTTGATTGATCTCCTTTAATGGTAATGGCTTCTCTTTGTTGATTATTTCCAAACTTATCCTAAAAATTTCTTATTTTCCATGTCGCCTTCTCTATTGGACTGCAAGTTCCTTAAGATCAAGAACTATCTTTTACCTGTCTTTGAATACCAGCACAGTGTAGTAAATTATTACTTATTAATTGATAGACTGACTGACATATTTCTTAATGGCCTTCCCCAGTATCTACTAGAGTGCTGAGCATACTGGAGATGCTCATTCAGTGCTGGTTATCTGATTTATCATCTGACTGATTTCATTATTTGATGGTGAAATGATCCATTAACAACCTCAGCTTTTCTTGTGCTCATTCCAGATAGTCACCAAGCAGGCTTAAATTTCATCATCTGATTTTCTGAGACCACACTCTAGATGAGAGCGAGGTAACAGTCATTTAAGGCTTTTTCTATTGCCAGCCTAGCTCTGGTTATGACACTGCATTTTTTCCTCATGTAATAGGAATTTGAGAACTGACTGGCATCCTAATATTTGTGGTTCAGAGGGAACAGGCATTCCCCGATGTAATGAGGAGAATTTGGGAAAGGTGTGTGGTAAAAGGGGATTTTGAAGGGAGGTTGTCAGGGACTCAATAGGTAAGTAATATGGGTTACAGGTAGGCTGGAATAGGGAAGATTCATGACCCCCTCTCTCTGTACTACACCTTCTCAGCCCTAAGAATCATTTGGGTCTGTAACAATCTTTGAGCCAGAACCAAGAATTGAATCACAGCCTGGAGTTCTTAAAGGGACACACATAGCCTGTGAGAAATGCACTAAGAGTAGGGACCTTAGGAGCTGAGCAGTATGAACCCTCAGTAATAGCCTTATTGGCCCTTTCTGGGACCTAATGAGCTGAGCTAGAATTAATCAGTAGCACATGAAGCAATAAACCAAAAGGAGAAAGTGAAGGGGGACACTATCATTTACTCTCTCATGGCCTCCCTCCATCTAACATAGCTTGAAGACTCTTATTCCTGAACCTCCCTGCTAATATCCATGGTTATATCCCTTCCATATCTATTCCCATTCAATTAATCAATTGTTAGGTGTTCATTGATTACTTATCAAATGCCAGACAATATAGAGCAGAAGTCTCAGGCTGAAGTTACTCATTGTACTCACCTCATAAGAAAGTTCCCAAAAATACCTGCTCCTTTTCCAATTTCCATTTCCAGTATCCATCCAATAATAGACACATTAATTGCTTGTTTCTTTAACCTAAATGTTTCCTATTTCCTGATGTTTTACTTATATGTAAAGATATTAGTGGTTAGTTTGAAAAAAAAAAGAATTCATTTAAATTAGAACAGAATTTTCTAGAATGGGAGGAATGTTCCTAACTGTTGAATTTGAGCTAGAGTTATTGTGCTACTGATTTTTTATGTGATAGAAACTATAAAGCAGGAGAAGAAGAGACCATGTGGCCTTGAGGGTCCACTATTTTGCCTGGAGGCTAAAAAAAGTGAGTTATGATAACTTGGTATTTAAATTGATTAAATTTCCCGAGAAAAAAGCAATGGAGAAGAGAGGGCAGTGACAAGTGCCAGCCAGTCATCCAACAGTATTCTTCACAATTACACTTAAAACCACTGGCATTACACAAATAAAGTAAAGAGCTTTATATTTATTAATCTTACAAATAGAATGTAAGCTTCTTAAGTACCAGGACAATCTGGTTTTTATCCTTGTGTCCCCAGCAACTAGCATACTAGTAAATGTTTGTGGGATTTTATTGAAATGGATCTTCACACTAGTCTATGATGTTGGGAGGGAACAAGTGTCCCCAGTCTAATTTGGTATCTAAGGCAAGCCTAGCAGTAAAGAGACTAGCTATGTCTGTGTATGTATGCAAATTGATCAAGTCAGACAATTTATCAGGGAATTAGGAATCAGGGAACCTATTGGCATAGAGGATAGAATGCTGAGCCTGAAGTGAGGAATTTGGGTTCAAATTTGGCCACAAATGCTGTGTCACCCTAGGCAAGTCACTTCACTGTAAAATAAGGATAACAATAGCACCTTCTTCCCAGGATTATTGTGAGGTTCAATGAGAAAATATTTGCAAAGCCCTCAGTACTGTGCCTGACTCATAGATAGGAAGGGTTAAAAAGAGGCTTGAACCTGGACCACTGCCTGGAAAGATTATTCTAGTGTGAGATGTAAAGGAATTGGGAAAAATCTAAAAGACAGTTAGAGAGCTTTGTGTTAAAAAAAAGTAGTGGCTTAATCTGAGAGGGTAGGTCCAAAAGAGAATCCATTTTAGGGGAGTAGAGCAATCATAGGATCCAGAGCTGTAAATGGCCTTAAAGATTATTGTATTCTGAAAAAAAAAATCTGCTTTTTCTGTGCTAGACTTTCTCTGTCCAACAGATGTGTCTATTACCTAGTTATATCTCCCAATTCTTCCTTCTTTCCTGCCCCTTTTCTGGACCCTTCCTCATTCTCCATAGCTGATAACTTTTGTGCTTGGAACATTGCAGGTTGCAAGTTTCTATTCTCTCAGCTTACCATTTGCTCTCTATTTATGGTTTCAGGCTTAAGAAATCAAATAGAATCTTCTGAGCAAGACCCCTCCTGTCATATCACTATTAGATACAGGAGCAGGTTCTGATCTGGGGATCAAATGTGACAGATTTGTTCATATAGGACAGTGATTCCCAAAGTGGGCGCCACTGCCACCTGGTGGGTGCTGTAGCGATCCAGAGAGGCAATGATGGCCACAGGTGCATTTATCTTTCCTATTAATTGCTAAGAAATATTATAAAAAACTAATTTCCAGGGGGCTAAGTAATATTTTTTTCTGGAAAGTGGGTGGTAGGCCAAAAAAGTTTGGGAATCACTGACATAGGAGCTTCACTGGCCCAAGAGCTACCTTAATCACTCTGAGGAGTCTTCAACTACCATGAAATCTTTACCTTTCATGGCCCAAAGACCCTTATTCTTGAGGCTCCTTCACTATATCCATGGCCATATCCTTTCCTTACCCATCCCCACTAACTTATTCAGTCATTCACTAGGTGCTTGTTAATTATTTATTAAGTGCTGAATACTATGCTAAGGGCAGGAAATACATAGAGAACTGTGATTCCCCAAAAAGTTTACTTTCTGATGGTCTCAGCCCCTGTTTCCTCATAAGGAAGCTATCCTAGTTTGGAGGCGTTAGTCCTCTGCCTATTGTGGGGGGCTCTTTTGGTCACAGAGTACCCTTCCCTTGTTATTCCTGACTTCTCTTCTCTTATATATCTCCAATTAAGCCACACAATCCTGCCACAAACGTGCCAAATAAAATGACCTCTTTTTTTGCTTTTAACATTTAATAGTTTATCTAATTCTTCCATGAAGTCCTTTTAGTCCCAACAACTGGCTGACAGCAATCAAGTGGTGAAACCCTCTTACAAAAAGAGGTTAATTTACTTGTCCAAAGACAAATAGGCAATAAACATTAAAGTAGATATTTGCACTCTGGTCCTCTTCAAATTCATTGCTCTTTCCACTCCCATAGAATATCTCTTCTCAGCAAATGTTTGCCTCTTCATTCTATAGACCCTTGAGGCTAGGCAGGGGCTTCTGGCTTACCCAGAGAGAGAAACTCCTCATAAGTAACAATTAGGGCGTGCATGCCAACTCTGGTCACAAGATGTGCTCTCTCAAGAAATAATGGATGGATCAAGTCCCAGGAGAGCAAAAAAGACTCTGAAGGATGTTCACTGTCACTGCATTGGGACAGGTGCAGGCATGGGCCAGCTGTTTCTCCCACTGCACAGCTGGCTTGTGGCTCTGGCTTATCTGCTAGGATCACACGAAGGGCAGAGTGAGAAAGACAGTAATGCCCAAGAGCTCCTGAGGCTGTGTTATTAATTACATCCGGAACACCACCTAATGGTGTCTCAATGTTTTCCAGTGCGTGCACAGGATATATAGCTACCCAAGAGAACCAGACACTGTCTGCTTCAAAGCAGCAGGATGAAGAAATCCAAAGAAACCAGAAAACAAAATTGAGTGAAGTGGCATGAAGAGGTAAAAAAGGAAAAGAGAATTATAGCTCTAGTATAGGCAGGGACATTAAAGGTCATCTACTTCACCCTACCCTACCCTGAGCTTTACAGATTAAGAAACTGAGGCTCAGAGACACTAAAAGACCTCTCCTAGGTCACAGAAGTGGCAGACCCATGACTGGAATGAAAGTCTTTTGATTTCAAATCCAAATCTTTTCACCACATTTTACAAATTGTAAATCGGCCATAAAAATATAAGGAGACCTAGATGGCAGAATAGATAAAGTACTGGGCTAGGAGTCAAGAAAAACTGAGTTCAAATCTAGATTCAGATACTGGCAAAGTGATCCCAGACAAGTTATCTTCTTTTTTTGTCTCAGTTTCCTCATAGATAAAATAAAGATAATAGCATCTTCCTCCCAGGGTTGTTGTGAAGATCAAATGAGATAACCATTGTTAAGCACTTAACAAAGGGCCTTGCACATAGTAACTATGATATAAATGTTAACTGTCATAATAATAATTATTATTATTGCAAGTATTATCTGTTATTCACAGGAGGAGGGTAAGGGAAGAGGAGCTAATAGCTTTCTCTTTCTAAGCCCTATGCTCACTTCTTCAAGATGCTTCTCTCTCAGGACAATTCAACTAACTAAAAGCTTCATAGTATTTCTTCTTTCCCCTCCAAAAACATACTATTTTCAGGAGGAGGGGGAAGGATCTGATAAACCCATTTTCTTAAGGTATCAATGACTAGTAAGGCTTAAATGTGTTAACCCTCTTGTGGGGCATTTATGCTGAAATCATTTATGAATCTAGCCCTCTTCTGCCAAGATCACGAAACCAACCAATGGCAGAAAAAATTTTGGAGGATGAAGTTAATGCTTAATCATCACAGTTTCTCAAATATCCATTGGGTATGGCTGAAGAGCTTGTGCCCACTGACACTTTCAAGGCTGGCCCTTCACGTAGACAGAAAAAAGCCTGACTGACTCTGGTATTTATTCCACCTGCATTCTAGAACTTGGCTTCCCCTCTTTCTGGGACTTAAGTCCCTATTGTTTACATCATTGCAATGGATTAAACCACACATGTGGACATGGTTTTTGAAGATTCTTTATTAAGCACACATGATATCTGGGGTGAGAGGGAGAAAAGAAGGAACCATTACTCCTCCAGCTCTGGCTGGAAAATAAGCAGTAATTTCTTCTTTGGCCCTTGTCTAGGGTCATGGATCAATTTATCAGATTAGTTGTTTGTAATCCTAGAAGGCACAGACAGCCTGCAGCAATAAGATATGGGACAGATAAATTTCAATTGGAGGGATTGGCAGAGGCCACCTGGACTTATGGGACATTGTACCAAGAAAGGCAGACATTATGGAGGAAGCACCACAAAGTGGAGCCCTAATTCAGAATGCAGAGAGGACACAGAGAAAATACCTATCCCTGAGCAACTCTTCCAAGATGGTAAGTTATCAGCATCACAGATCTGCATTTGTAAAAGAAGTTTTTATGGAAGGAATTCCCTTTTCTAATAAAACCTCTAATTTCATGTAACATCTATATACATATATATGCAAATACATATAGCTATGCTTAACTCTTCTGGGCCATACATATGTGCATTATGAGATACATTAGTCAGTAGTAATAGGGTAGATATGGATTTGTGGGCCCATTGGTATGAATCTGTCCCCAAAGTTTGAAAATCAAAGCAATTATGATTGTTTCAATTTACAGAGTCTGCTCACTCACCATTTTCCCCTATTTTTGCTCACAAGTCTGGGAAGGGGATGACCCAAGGAATATTAAAAGTCACATTCATAGGATTTAAAATTGGAAAGGACCTTATTACTTCACTTGGTGATCTCATCAGCTCACATGTATTTTATTATCATCTCTATGCTGATGATTCTCAAATCTACCTATCCTGCCCCAAACTCTCTGCTAACCTTCAATCTCATATCTCCAAATGCCTTTCAGACATCTCAAAGTGGATATCCAGTAGACATCTTAAATTCAATATGTCCAAAATAGAACTCATTTTCTTTCCCCCTAAACTCTTCCCACCTCCTACCTTCCCTATTTCTACAGAGGGCAGCACCTTCTTCCTAGCCCCTCAGGCTCACTATCTAGAAGTCATACTGAAGTCTTTACTATCTCTTATTCCCTATATCCAACCTGTTCCAAGTCCTCCTTATTTCACCTTTGCAGCCCCTCTCCAATAAGCTCCCTTCACTGCACTGACATTGCCACCACTCTAGTACATCCCCTGATCACTCATACCTGAACTATTATAATAGCCTGATGGAGCAACTGTCTGCCTCAACTCTCTCCCACTTCATTCAGTTTCTAAAGTTATTACCCTAAAATGTAAACCTGAGCACTCCACTGATCAAGAAACTCCAGTGACTTTGCCTCCAAGATCAAATACGAAATGGTCTATTTGGTGTTCAAAAGCCAGCCTCCTGTTACCATTCTGATCCTCTTATACCTTAGTCCTGGATAAGTATTTTCTATCAGTGACACTGCCCTCTGGCCTAGTCCACAAACAAGATACCTCATTTCTCACTGCTGGGAATTTTTTCTAGCTTCCTACCATACCATTCCTCTATCTAGTGACCTCACTGCCTTTTTTTAAGTCTCAGATAAAATCCTCTCTTTAACTGGAAGCCCTCCCCAACATCTCTACAAATTCTAGTAGCTTCCCTCTCTTAATTATTTCCTATTCATCCTACATATAGCTCACTTGCAAATATTAGTTTTCTTGTTGTTTCCCCCAGCAGACTGTAAGTTCCTTAAGGGTAGGGACAGTCTTTTACCTCTATTATTCTATTTGCTTTAGGTTTAACAGTAAGTAACAGATCCAGGATTTGGAATCTTTGATTTAGAGTTTGAGGGGATGTTAAAAATCATGTCATCGATGTCCTTTATTTAAAAAAAAAACTTACCCTCCACCTTAGAATTAATCTGAGTATTGGTTCTCAGGCAGAAGAGTGGTAAGGGCTAGACTGTGGGGGTTAAGTGACTTGTTCAGGATCACGTAGCTAGGAAAAGTCTAAGGCCAGATTTGAACCTAGGATCTCCCATCTCTGGGCCTGGCTCTCAATCCACTGAGCCACCCAGCTGTCCCCAATGGATCTTTTATCTTAAAGATGGGGAAACTGAACCACAGAGAAGTCAATGACTTTGCCCTCAGTCACATAGGCAATGAAAGTTAAAGCCAAGACTTAAATCTAGGTCATCTGATTTAAGATCCAGAATTCTTTCCTCTATTTAATGCTGCCTCAACAAATTCAAAGGGTATTTAAGAATGGCTTGATTGGGGGCAGCTGGGTAGCTCAGTGGATTAAGAGTCAGGCCAAGAGACCGGAGGTCCTAGGTTCAAATCTGACCTCAGACACTTCCCAGCTGTGTGACCCTGGGCAAGTCACTTAACCCCCATTACCCACCCTTACCACTCTTCCACCAAGGAGCCAATACACAGAAGTTAAGGATTAAAAAAAAAAAGAATGGCTTGATTCCCTTTCATGATGGACTGAGACTTCAAATCCAGGGTTCTTTCCACTATACCAGAGTTTTGCCTGTTAATGTGAGTTCAGATGTCCCAATCCTGATGCCTGTACAGATACCTGACTAGGGAGTCATTGGTCAGAATGGCCATTTCATGAGGAGCTCCAGCCATGCTCACTTCTCTCCTCAGTCAACTCATTCTCCTAATGGCTACTCTCGCCCACTCCTCCTGCTTTTCAGCTTTTCTTTATATGTGTTTTTTCTGTGTTAAAATGTAAACTGGAGAGTAGAGTCCTTGTTTTCTTGTATCTGTATATAAAAGCATTTAACATAGTGCCTTGGATTCAGTGAGCATTTACTAAAATGCTTTATAGGTCCAGGTTCATGACAAGATCATTTAAAAAAGGTATATTCCAGATTCCTTCATGACAGACACAAGCTTCCACTGAAAGGAAATTCATTTTCCTCTTCCTCCAGGAAAGAATTAGAGAACCCAGAGTACAAAAAAAATGAACCTCAACGGGGAAGTTGGGTGGCTCATTGGATTGAGAGCCAGGTTCTGGTTTCAAATCCAGCCTCAGACACTTCTTAGTTGTGTGACCCTGGGCAAGTCATATGATACCCATTTCCTAGCCCTTACCACTCTTCTGCCTTGGAACCAATACTTAGTATTGATTCTAAGATAGAAGGTAAGAGTTTAAAAACTTAAAAAGAAAATTAACCTCAAATACAAAATTTAGAGCTACAATAGGTCAGCTAGGCCAGTCTCCTTGTTTTATAGTGTAGTAGATGGCCAAACTGACCCTTGCCCAAACCTACAGGCCTGTGTGTACTTTAGATAAGACCCCTTGCAAGCTGAAGTGTGTATCCTAGATAAGACCTTGTACACAACCCACCCAATGGGCCCCTGTGTGAGCCGATGGACCATGCCCTTTGAGTGATAAACATCTTTGCTCTAAGTCTGCTATGAACTATATAAAGAGTGTTTCGAACCTATTCGAGGGGGAGACCATTCCTTCCGGTCTCTTCCCTTGCGTGTGAACGTGTGTAGCTTAATAAAGCTCTGCTCTCTGTGCATCTTGCATAGTCTGTCTTGTTTCCTTTGGCTCACCCAAAAATGGACCCTAACATATGGGGGCTCATCCGCTTGGGAATACGCCCTAGGAACAGCAGACAGAGAGTGGAAGCCACCCTGAGTGAGCCTGGGAACTCAAATGGCTGAAATTCCAGAACCGGTATCTGGAGGTGAGGATTACCTGTATGACTGGATGTGTGTCTGCTGAGTGACTGGGTGCCTTGAAGGCAAGGAAAAACAGCCCACGCTGTGCATATGGGTAGCAGGGCGTCCGCCTGGCCTGGGACTATACGGCCCACCTATGCCTAAACACCGTGGTCCACCTCTGGCAAGAGGTGTATACCTAACCTGAGAGAGGGTGGTTGACACTGGCTGTTTTCCTTGACCTGTTTCTGAGTATGGACCCGAAAGTATCACAGTTCCGTTCCTCCAAGAGGAGACCGGCTGAGAAATCGGGGAAGCGAGTGGCTATACCTTTTCCCTACCCCTCCTCCCCTTACCCCCTTCCTGTTCAGGTTTGGTTCTGGCCAAATTTAGCTGTGTCACAGGTTCGAGTCCCGTGAGTCCCGAGTTGCTTCCTTTGCTCCCTGGCCGAAAGGTCTTGGGGGTAAAGAGGTTCGAGTCCTCTTGAGTTGACCCCACCTGCCGGCCGGGAGTACGCAGGAGTTTTTCTGCTGGTGGAAGCCTCATGAGACTATAGGTTCAAGTCCTGTGGTGCGCAGGTTCGAGACCTGCGGGCAGAAAAGTAGAAAGAGGTTCGAGTCCCCTTGAGAAATTGTGGGTTTGTAAGATTAGACACTGAGGGCTGACTGGGGGATGCCTTACTCAGTCCTGGGTGGATAAGGGACCTCTGGCCTGGCTGGCCCTGGCCTTTTGGGGCTCCCCAGTCCCTTCGGAAGGCTCAACCGGAGGTTGCTCCCCACAGATTTTTTTTGACACTACGAGGTCTCCTCTTCTTGATCTTTCTTTCCTCTGTAATTCCTCTCTCTATCCTCTTGGCCACCCTACCACAAGAGAAATGGGTAACTCTCCTAGCTACCCTATCAACCTGATTCTCCAACACTTTGGGGATTTCAAGTCCCGCTCAGAGGACCTAGGGCTGGAGGTCCGCAAAGGAAAACTCCAAACCCTTTGTAACGCGGAATGGCCCACCTTTGGGGTTGGATGGCCTTATGGGGGAACCTGAGATCATGCGGTCATCTCAGCAGTCCGCACGGCGGTTTTGGCCCCTAGAACCAAGGGGCATCCAGACCAGATTCCCTACATTTTTACCTGGCAATCCCTGGCTCAGGACCCTCCCCCATGGCTCAAGTCCTCGCCCTTGCCCTAGACAAAGCAGCCTGGGACCCGTCTGAGAGCAAGGGACAGCCAACCCCTCAGCACCACCAGTCCTCCCAGCCCCAGAGGAATCTCTGCTGGACCTTCTCTTACCTCCCTCTTACAACCCCCCCACCTCTCATATACCCTCCCCTACCGGGGGAAGCCCAGGCAGCACCTCCTGCCCAGGCAGTTCCCCCTGTTTTACCTTCACCTCCCCCTGCCCATTGGACAAGGGGCCGCAGCCCTGTCGCTCCCAAAGAGGGCCAGTTACCTTCCTCCACAGTGGCCCTCCCTGTCCAGACCTTGAGACCCATGGTCCCCGGGGGGCAATGGTTCATCAATACTGGCCGTTCACCTCCTCTGATTTATACAATTGCAAACACCAAAACCCCCCTTTTTCTGAGCAACCACAGAAGCTCATTGACCTTCTGGAATCCATTTTTCTCACTCATACTCCCACTTGGGACGACTGTCAGCAGCTCCTCCGCACACTCTTCACTAGTGAAGAGCGTGACCGCATTCTCGCAGAAGGGCGGAAAATGATTCTAGGTGACGACGGCCACCCCATGGCTGATCCCGCTCACTTGGAAGCTGCGTTTCCCACGAATCGCCCGGATTGGGACTTCTTGATGGAGCAAGGTAGGGAACGTCTTCAGTCCTATCGCCAGACTCTCCTAGCAGGCCTCTGTGCAGCAGCTCAGAAGCCCACTAATTTGACCAAAATTGGGGCAGTTAGACAGGGCCCTGAGGAAACTCCCTCAGCCTTTCTATAATGGCTACAGAATGCCTTCCGAATTTATTCCCCCATGGACCCCTCAGCTCCTGCCAGTCAGACGGCAGTCCTACTAGCATTTGTCAATCAAGCGGCACCAGACATCTGTAAAAAGCTGCAGAGGGTGGATGCATTCATGGCACAGTCCCTAGAGGAACTTCTGAAGGTAGCAGAGAAGGTCTATAACACCAGGGAGACTCCTGAGGAGCGGGTGGAACGCCTGAGACAGGAGGACCTTATCAGGCAGGATCAGAGACAGAAAGAGGCTGAGGAACAGGATGTCAGGATGCGTTCAGAACATTTTCAGGAAGAAAAGGCCCAAAGACAGATGCTTAAAGCTCAACAAGAGACCACTCATATTCTACCTGCAGCCCTTCGTCGGCAGCCAGGGCAATCGGAGCCGGATCCCCAAACTAGGGGCACTTGTTTTGACTGTGGGCACCCAGGCCATTGGCAGAGGGATTGCCCCCACAGGGCACCCTCTCGCGGACCCAGGAGGAGATTTCCTCCCCCACCCCCAATGGCTAGCCTCCCAGGACGACAGACCCTAACCTTTGCCGAAAGGGATTGAGGGGGACGGGTCTCAGGCCCCCTCCCTGAGGCCCGGGTAACAGCTTGCATTGAGGGGACTCCCATTCCCCTGCTGGTGGACACAGGGGCAGAACACTCAGTCCTCCAACATCCCCTGGGCGAGACTTCCTCCAAATTTTACGTGGTCCAGGGAGTGGCGGGTTCTCGCAAATACCCCTGGACCACTAAACAAACTGTGAATCTTGGGACCCACACAGTCTCCCACTCCTTCCTGGTCATTCCTGATAGCCCTGCCCCTCTCCAGGGTAGAGATCTTTTGCATGAATTAGGCGCTTGCATACAGTTTCACCAAGACTCAGTGGCCCTAACTGATGCCAAAGGGATTCCTCTCACTGTGCTCACAGTGAGCCTTCAGGATGAGCACCAATTGTTCTCCAACCCCATTCCCGCTGACATTCCACACCATGTTAAGCCTTGGGTGGTGGCTCACCTGGGGGTGTGGGCGGAGCTTTCGGGTGTTGGCTTGGCAATCAGCCAAGCCCCAGTCATGATCCCCCTCAAGTCCTGGGCCAACCCATCCGGGTCAGACAATACCCAATGCCCCTAGTGGCCAGGAGAGGGATCCAACCCCATATCAACCACCTTCTGAAGGCCAGAATCCTGGTTCCATGCAAATCACGTTGGAACACTCCCCTCTTACCAGTAAAGAAACCTGGGTCGAATGACTATTGGCCGGTCCAAGACCTGAGGGAGATGAACAAAAGGATCTAGGACATCCATCCCACAGTCCCCAATCCTTACACGCTGCTGAGCAATCTCCATCCTTCCCTTATATGATACACCAATTTGGACTTGAAGGACGCTTTCTTTACCGTCCCTCTTGCACCCATTAGCCAACCCATCTTTGCCTTTAAATGGCACATCCGTGGGTCCCTGACTGTCTCCCAACTAACCTGGACTCGACTCCCCCAGGGACTGAAACTCAGCCCAACCCTCTTCAGCAATGCTCTGGCTCGGGATCTGGAGGAGTTCCGCACTGCATGTCCTGAAGTGACCCTCCTGCAGTACGTTGATGACCTCCTCATCGCTTCCCCCTCTGAAGATTCCTGTAAAGATGCTACTCGAGCACTTCTGACCTGCCTTCAGGAATTGGGTATCGTGTCAGCGAGAAGAAAGCACGCATTGCCTGCACGGAGGTAATATTTCTAGGCTATTGCCTGAAAGAGGGTTTTCAATGGCTCACTAAGGCCATGACCCAGACCGTCTTGACAATCCCTACCCCATCATCACCTAGGCAGGTCCGAGAGTTTCTCGGGACAGTGGGCTACTGTCAGTTGTGGATCCCTAATTTCGCTGAAATCGCGAAGCTCCTCTATTTAGGAGCTAGGGAGTCCAAGGCTTGGTCATGGACAACGGACATGGACTTGGCCTTTCAGGAACTGCACACCTCCTTGCTGAGAGCCCCAGCCTTGGCCCTGCCTGATCCCGAAAAGGCATTTTTGCTCTTCGTGGATGAAAAACATGGAGTAGCAAAGGGAGTCCTCACCCAAAAGTTGGGACCCTGGGACAGGCCAGTGGCATATTTGTCCAAAAGGATGGACCCTGTGGCAGCAGGGTGGCCAGCATGCCTCCGCATTATTGCTGCTGTAGCTCTCTTAGTCAAGGATGCAGACAAGCTCACCCATGGCCAAGCACTTACCATTGCCACCTCTCACGCCATTGAGAGTTTCCTTCGGCAACCACCAGTCAGATGGCTCTCACACTCTAGGCTGACACACTATCAGTCCCTGCTCTTTAATGAACCGCGACTCACTTTTAAGGTGATCTCAGCCCTCAATCCTGCCACCCTGCTCCCTATCCCTTACCTCCTATGAGATCCTTTATGGCTCCTTACCCCCTATTCTATCATCCTTTCTTTCCACCGAAAAAACACCCCCCCATCTGTGAGATTTTGTTCTTTCTCTTTCCCAGGTGCATGCCGAATTGTGGCCACGTCTTCAAGCCCGGTTTCAACCACCACCCCACGAGCCTCACCAATTCAAGCCGGGTGACTGGGTCTGGGCTAAGAGACACCGGAAGGAAACCTTGCAACCCAGGTGGAAAGGGCCATATGTCGTCCTGCTGACCACTCCATCCGCAGTAAAGGTGGACGGCATTGGCCCTTGGATCCATCATTCTCACGTCAGGCTAGCCACAGCTCCAAACCCTGGGTGGGAAGTTAAGGCCCATCGGAACAACCCCTTGAAGCTGACATTGAGCAAACCCTAATGACTAACCACTCCCAGTTCCTTTCCCCCATCCTTTTGGCAATGGTGGTACTGAACAGCAGTCTGTGCGTTGGGACTCCCTTTTTGTGGTGTGAGAGAGGTAACACTCTTGTACTCATCCATGGCTCTTCAACTTGTCCCCCACCCACGACGACCCTGAGCACATCGACGACGCCCACTCCAGCCAACCATGTCACAGAACCAGTAACCAGCACCAGGGATGGTGCCATCCTAACCACCACAACTGCCGCCAACACTACCTTGTCCCCTGAGGTTTCTACCTCAGCCAAAGCCCTTTCCCCAACCAATGACCCTTCACTGCCCCGGATTCCGTGAAGTTTATTTGCACCACTTGCAGGCAGTAGCCTACACCAGCCATGGAAATGGATATTAACCAGCGGACAGTCTACATGATCTGTGAAAGAGACAAGCACTGCAGGGTCTCCCTCCTTTATCGTGTATCCCTGTGACTTGGCCAATACTTCCCCCTGTTGCTGTGACACGGCGCAACGCGCCAGTGAAGACTGCTATACTCGAACAGGGACTGACTATGACCCTAGGACCCGACAATACTATGCCTGCCCGGCTTCGAACCCTGGGAAGCCGTACTGTAACTCACCTGGCCAGTACTATTGTTCCTCCTGTGGTTGTGAAACCCTGGCCACTGACTGGCAGACACAGGAACCCGATAGATATTTGCAAATGAAAAGACATAGTGATGGCCAGAACCTCAACCTCACAGGACTACGGCCCGAAGACTTCGGATGGCTGTCCGTTAGGACTTGGGGAATTAGGCAGTATATGTCAGGAGCGGATGAAGGAGATTTCTTTCACATCCAAAAGTTACCTATGGTGACCGCCCCTGCAATACTCGTGGGGCCCAACCAAGCCCTGAAGCCCCGACCCCAGAAACCCCAGCCGCCGCCCAAGCCTAAGACCACGACAACTCTTGCTCCGCCTGTCAACAACTCAGCTAGTGTCCCAACCCCCACTGCAACCGCAGGAGCTATGACAGCTGCAGCCCCCGGACCTGCAGCCCCCAGACCGAGCATTCCTACACCTGAACACTTACGCCTGCTAGAGGCGGCCTTTGCAACACTCAACTCCTCCGCCCCTAATCTGACCACCAGCTGCTGACTTTGCCTCGTGGCATCACCCCCTTACCTTGAAGCTTTTGCTATCAATGGCACCCTCTCTACCACCCACGACGCCCAACAATTGCCTTGCAATTGGACCAAGACAGGTACGGGCCTGACTGTTCCCCTAGTGGGAGGGAAGGGTACTTGCATCCTCGGGAATTCCTCTGCAATTTCGACTGCTGAGGTTGAGTCATGGGCGAAACAAGCCCAGAAATGCAATAACATCACTACCTTCATTGGCACTATAGGTGCTAAGTATGTGACCCGGTTCTTGTGCTCAGTGACAGGGCTGCAACCTTGCATATCCTCGGCAGGGCCCAGGGAGATTTGCCACTTAGTAGCTGTCACCCCGCAAATTACCGTGAGGTCACATCCGGCCTTCATGGCCTTGTGGGAAAGACCTCGGATCCTTAGGGAAAAGAGGGAGCCTGGAACCATTGCATTAACCATTGCCGCCCTTCTGGGGGCAGCAGGGGTGGGGACTGGAATAACCGCCCTCACCACTCAAACGCAGGGTCTGAGGCACCTTAAGGCGGCAGTGAACGAAGACCTCGCGAAACTCGAAAACACTCTGAGGTACTTAGAGAAATCCCACAACCATTTTGGAGGGCAATTTGGAACAATGCACAAAGGACTTTAAAAGAATGCCTACCCTTTGGCCCATCCATACCACGGCTGGGTTTGTACCCCAAAAAGATACTAGGGAAAAATACTTATACAAAAATATTAATAGCAGCTCTCTTTGTGGTGGCAAAAAAAATTGGAAAATGAGGGGGTATCCATCGATTGGGAAATGCCTGAACAAATTGTGGTATCTGATGGTGATGGAATACTATTGTGCTGAAAGGAATGATGAACTGGAGGAATTCCATGTGAACTGGAACGACCTCCAGGAATTGATGCAGAATGAAAGGAGCAGAACCAGGAGAACATTGTACACAGAGACTGATACACTGTGGTAAAATAGAATGTAAGGGACTTCTGTACTAGCAGCAATGCAATGACCCAGGACAATCCAGAGGAGCTTATGAGAAAGAATGCTATCCACATCCAGAGAAAGAACTGTGGGAACAGAAAAACAGAAGAAAAACATATGATGGATCACATGGTTTGATGGGGATATGATTAGGGGTTTGATGTTAAAAGATCACTCTCCTGCAAATATGAATAACATGGAAATAGGTTTTGAATAATGATACATGTATAACCCAGTGGAATTGCTCGTCAGCTCTGGGATAAGGGAAGGAAGAGAGGGGGATCATGAATCATGTAAACATGGAAAATATTCTAAATTTTAAAAAATAAAAATGTTGACAAATCCTTTCATATATATTATCTGATATTTGATCCTCATAATGACTCAGTGAGACAGGGCTTTTCCCCCACCAAACAGATGAGGAAACTGAGACTGAAAGAGATTAATTGAGCTGCTCATCTTCTACAATTAGTAAATGTATAAGGTGGGATTTGAACTGGTCTTTTTTATTCTAATTTTGACAGTCAATCAATCCACTGTGCCACCTCACTGCCAGCATCGAACATTTTTTAAGTTCAAGCTTGATGTTATTTGAAATACAAAGAAGTCCAAGTATAGCCCCCACACTAGAGAAGTTTATAATAGATTTGGATAGAGAGAATAAGTCACTGCAAAGATAACTGACAACATAAAGCAGCAAATGCTAAGTATCAACTAATTATACAGACAGTAAGTGCTATAATTATTCAGTGAAGATAGTGATCACTGTAGGCTGGGGATCATAAAAAGGTTGATGAAGTAGGTGGCATTGAGGGCCCAGAGGAATGGACAAGATTCAAATAAGCAGAGAAGATGAAGGAAAATATTCTGGGCAGAGAGAATGACTTGAAAAAAAAACACAGAAGTCCCAATGCCCACATTTTCCAAGGATTATGAGTTAAAGGAAATATTCATATAGTATTAAGAATGAGACAAGTTTCCAAAGGTAAATTGAGATCAGATTATTATTGTCTCTGAATGTCAAATCAAGGAGCTTGGATTCCTCTCTGAAGACAATGGGGAACCTCTTGAATAATTTTGAGGGATGTCAAGAACTAAGAAGTGTTTTAGGAAGTTTAATTTGGAGACTAAAGGACGGAATTATAAAGAGGAAAGAGACTGGTGACAGGGAGGCTAGAGGGGGCAATCTCAGATGCCTTACTTGTAGATGATAAA
This sequence comes from Gracilinanus agilis, assembly GCF_016433145.1. Lineage (NCBI taxonomy): Eukaryota > Metazoa > Chordata > Mammalia > Didelphimorphia > Didelphidae > Gracilinanus > Gracilinanus agilis. Next base: position 398,455,010 of record NC_058130.1, read on the forward strand.
GGTTTGGATTATAACTACTCCCAGTATGATACACTAGGTCCTCAGTAATTGGCACAGACTAGAATAATAGACTATTGCATGTGTGTGTGTGTGTTTGCTACACATCTACAAACTTCAGAGTAAAGGAAGAAGGAACAATGGAAACAAGCTTTTATTAAACTCCTGCTATATGGCAGGCATTATATTAAACAAATATGTCATTTGACTTTTACAACAACCCTGTCAAGTAAATGCTATTATTATCTCTCTATGCACAGAGATTCCAAACTGCTAATTTTTCCATTCAGAACTTCTCCCTTTGCCCAGTTCCTCCAGGCCACAATGCTCCCTCTCCTCTCTAGTTTCCTAATTTGATCCAATTACAAAAGAATTTATTAAGCTTCAGCTATGTGCAGGATGCTTTGCTTAGTGCTGAGGATGTGAGGTCAAAAACTTTTTTTAAAAGCTCATGTCCTCGAGGAACTTACTTTATATTGGGGAGAGCAGAGTTGAAACAGTATATGAGACAGTGCTTAATTCCACATGGTTTTGCCACTTGTTTTCTAATTATTTCCTCTAACCTCTTTCTCCAACTAGACAATATGCTTAAGAAGAGGAAACAAAGATTATACTCCTATTGTAATACCTACTATACCTACTGACAGTGCAAGGCACAAAGTAAGTCTTTTAAGAATACTTATCAGGGGGCGACTGAGTGGCTCAATGCATTGAGAGCCAGGCCCAGAGATGGGAGTCCTGGGTTCAAATCTGCCCTCAGACAATTCTGAGATGTGTGACTCTGAGCACGTCACTTAACCCCCATTGCCTAGCCCTTACCACTCTTCTGCCTTGGGACCAAATACACTGTGTTAATTATTTCTTTTTTAAACCCTTCCCTTCTGTCTTGGAGTATTGGCTCCAAGGTAGAAGAGTGTTAAAGGCTAGGCAATGGTGTGACTTGCCAAGGGTCACACCACTGGGAAGTGTCTGAGGCTCTCAATCCACTGAGCTACCCAGCTGCTCCCACTGTATTAATTCTAAGATGGAAGGTAAGGATTTAAAAAAAGAATACTTATTAAAGGAAGATGATCCATATTTGAATAGCTAGTTTATATTTTTGAATAACTTATGCAAATTAATCATACTTAGTATTTATGAGTTCAAATAACATTTAAGATATTAGATGACAATGAAATGGGAAGCAATTTAATATAGTGGAAAAGTCAACAATTCATTCAAGCATTTGTTAAACACCCACTATGTGTCAGGCACTGTGCTGAGCTCTGGAGATATAAAGAAAGCAAACAAACAAATCAAATGAAAATAAGTCTCTATTTTCAAGCTTGCATTCTGATGGGGAAAAACATGCAAACAGCTATGTACAAACAAGATAGGAGAAATTGGAGATAATCTAAAATATTTTTGTTGTTCAGTTGTTCAGTCATATCCAACTCTTTGTGACCCCATTTGAAGTTTTCTTGGTAATGATATCAGAGGGGCTTGCCATTTCCTTCTCTACCTCATTTTACAAATGAGGAAACTAAGGCGAACAAGGTTCAGTGACTTGTCTGGGGTCATATAGCTAGTAAGTATCTGAGAAGATTTGAACTCAGAAGGATGAATCTTCTGACTCCAGGCCAGGCACTCTATCTATATATGTACCACCTGGCTGCCCTGCACTAAAAAGATTGCATTAGCATTAAGGGGGAACCAGACAATGTTTCTTTTAAAAGATGGAATTTTTATCTGAGATTTGAAGGAATTCAGGAAATCCAGGAGATAGAGATGAGGAGGGAGAGCCAGTGAAAATGCCCAAAGTTGAACAATGAAGTACCCAATACAAGAACCTCCAAGGAGGTCAGTGTCACAGGATCACAGAAGAGGAAGCAGGATAAAGTGTGAGACAACTGGAAAGGTAGGAAAGTACTAGGGCATGAAGGGATTTCAAAACTAAAGAAAAGGGGAGCAGCTGGGTAGCTCAGTGGATTGAGAGCCAGGCCTAGAGACTGGAGGTCCTAGGTTCAAAATTGGCCTCAGACACTTCCCAGCTGGGTGACCCTGGGCAAGTCACTTGACCCCCATTGCCTACCCTTACCACTCTTCTGCCTTGGAGCCAATATACAGTATTGACTCCACGACGGAAGGTAAGGGTTTTATTAAAAAAAAATCTAAAGAAAAGATTTTATATTTTATCTTGGAAGAAAAATTCTGGACTAGAAGAAGGAAGCCCTGAGTTTAGTTTAATTCTTGGCTCTACCAATTACTTCATTGCATGAATTGAAATAAGTCTTCACACTTATGGGTCTCAGTTTCCTCACTTTTAAAATATAAAAGAGTAGACTTTGTTGTTCAGTCATTTCAGACCCATTTGGGATTTTCTTGGCAAGGTTAATGGAGCAGTTTACCATTTCCTTCTCCAGCTCATTTTACAGATGAGGAAACTGAGGTAAATAGGTTACAGTAAGTGCCTGAGGCCAGATTTGAATTCAGAAAGATGGGTCTTCCTTCAGGCCTATGATCTATGCACTGCACCACTCAGCAGCTCTAAAAACGTAGACTAGACAGCCACAAAGTTTCTTCTAGTGAAAATGCTTTATGATGAAGTCAAATAACAGCACATTCAATGGAGTTAGGATTTTTATAAATTATGCCCTACTTCCACAACTGTATTATGAACTTTCTGGGGAACCATGGGTGTTCAATAAATGCTTGGAGATGTTGATTAGGATTCAAATCCATAGTGGATGAATCTCCAATGCTGTCCCAGGAAACCACATCGAAGTAAAACAATCGTTCTGGCTGCTCCGGAAGGACACACAACTATAGCCGTCACCACAGAGCGGCCAAGTGGTCTGGACCACAAGCGAGGAGGTTACTCACTATGCCTCAGTGTATCGGGGGTTGGCAGTTCCAGAGGATACCCCCTGCTCTTTCTCTTGCTCCTTCCCCACCCCCATCCCCCCAACAACACCTGTCTCCTGGCCTGAGCTTCCTGGATCTCAATGGGAGGCTTCCACCAACCAGCTGGGTTTTAAAAAGAAAGAGAATGAACAGCTGGACGATTTCAGAGACGGAACTTAAGACCCACTTAACTAGTCGACTCCAGTTGTCAGTGCCCGAAGCTGCATCTAAGGACAGGAGCCGTGGATGTGACATGCAAGCAAACAACCCCTGATGCATTGTCCTCACCCAGCATGAGAGAGAACCGCATACTTTATGAGATTTGCTAAAGAACTTCTGCTGGATCACTTTGGTTTTATTCTTCTCCACATAAAAGGTTTTCACTAGTGTCTGGTCTTTTGAGCCTTTTGGCAGGGCAGAGAAAAAGGGTCAGCAAGTTAACAAATTAGACATGTTCCACCTGGCCAAGCCATCAAAAAGCTAATTTTGTTTGGTCCCATCCTAACTCATCCCCAGATCTTGATATGTCTCTAAATGATGGAAAGCCCCAGTCAGATTCATAAAATATTTTAGAGCAGAATAAAACAGATCTAATAGACCCATTTCTCATTAAAAAGGTCAATGCAGTGAACATCTGATGCTATATAACTGTCTGATTCAATTTAGCAGGTCAAGCCTGACTAATCCAATCCCCTGATTGGTCTGAATTCATTTCCACCCAAAAAAGGCAATTTTCCCACAAACCCACAGGATTATGTACTCTCTCCTATTTTTACAAGACATTACTAGCATGTTGATCAAACCCACCTCACCCACTAAGCGAATCAGAGTAAAGGTTCCACATTACAAATTAACATTTAGAAACTATAAGCACTGAAATCTAAATCCTATTAGGGACTGGATGACAGTTCTCTTCAGCCAAAGAGCAGAGCCAGGAAGGAATATTTGGAAGCAAGTCTGATTGAAGTTCACATATTCTAAGCCCACAGCTGTTATTTCTGAGGAGAGTGCAATTGGAGGGTGAAAGAAACTCATTTTTCAAACTTTTTCTGGAATCAATAACAGCATGGGGAATGTAGTAGGATGTGCACTGGGTGAAGAGTTAGGAGACCAGAATTCTACTTCTAGCTCTACCATTTACTAGCCATGTGACTGGTTGGATGGGACTTGGTTGCAGCAAAGTTATAACAGAAAACTAACAATGTGTTCTGTATATATCTAGTAAAGACCCCAGCCTTCATAAGGGAATTATGTCATATTCACAGCAACCAAATGGACAAATCACAAGCTCTTTTTGCCTTTTCTTCTTCTGTCAAAGGGCTGGACTCTATGCTAGGCAGTAGGGATACAGAAAGAAAACCAGGAGAGTTCCTGCCCCAAAAGAGCTTAGGACACAATAGTACCTGAAATCAGTAAGTGTATAGCAAAAAAATGTATTCAAAGTAGTTTCAGATAGGGAGGAGGAACTTGGCAACTTGTAGGATCAGCAAAACCTTCACATAGGAGGTACTATTTGAGCTGAGCTTCCAGGGAAATGAGAAAGGTGGATTTCTGAGGCAATAGTTTACTGGATAAAATGGTATATTTAGTCAGGTAACTGGAGTTCAAATCCTGGCACTGCTATTTAGTATCTGTTCTACTTTGGATCTCAGTATCTCCATTTGTAAAATAAAGGAATTCATTATCTCTAATATATTTTCTAGATCTTAATCTATCCCTTCATAGCTTAATCTCCAGATTCGCTTCCAGTAATCATATTTTATCATCCTAAAATGCCATGGAATACATAGATACATTTTGGATAACTTCATAACAGGATTTTCTTTTGCAGTATCCCCAAATCTGCAGCCTGTTTTCTAGGTTAACTAGCTAAGAAATCTTTAAGGATAGCTGCGATTTTCCTGCCCAACACAGCTGTCCTTTCAGAAACACATTCTATTTTTCTTTGTCCATTGTTTTGTCCCCTCAATAATTATCTATGAGAATTGGTTGATAATGATATTCAGCAGCTCTCAGATGGTCCTATACTTCAGAGACTGGTAAGCAGAGGAAGTAAGAGGATTTGGGCTGGAGTGGAATGAAGATACCCTTTTGTTCTAGATTTATCCAGCAGAAACATCAGTCTTTGTGAAGGGCAAAAATCACTGTAAACCACCTGAACATTCTTAAGCACCAGACCAAAGGCAAAGGAATAAAAAAAAAGACATGCCAGTAAGTAAGCCCATTTCTCATTAGTAACCCAAAGACTTCCTATTTAAACAGATTTTTTTCTTAACAATACATTAATTTTTCCCTTCCTCTGTAAACACCATTAATTTCTGTAAGTTAAAAGTAGAAACACCATTAATTCCTCCAAGGGAATGCTAAGGCAGCAGCATGATTTAGAAGATAATTTGCTTTCTTTTCTACAGCTAGAGCCCAGGATGAAAATACTAAGAGGGTTGAGGAATCCTCTAGAGCAGTGATGGGCAAACTTTTTAAAGAGGGGGCCAAAGGAAAGGAAGTGCTCATCTGTCAGTCTGTTTCTAAGGCAACTCTTTTGAAATTTCATTGTATTGTATCCTACCTACTCACTGTATTTGTCAGATTAGGAATAATGTCACGAGGCCCAATACAACATTTCAGTGGGGTGCATCTGGCCCTCGGGCCATAGTTTGCCCATTACAGCTCTAGAGCATCACCAGCATGGTTACACATTTGCTTCTGTAACCCCGTCTATCAAACTCTTCATCTCAAGATAAAGTTATGTTCCCTGCATGAAAGATCAAAATATTTCAGGAAAAATATAAAACTGCCAAGTTCAATCGGAAAAAAAATACTAATCAATGAACATTGCCATAGACTAAAAGAGGCTGTATATCCCAAAGGATCAAAACCAGTAAGTCATACTACATGATGCAGTGTTCATAGCAGCGCTTTTTATGCAGTAGCAAGCATCTCGAAGCAAAGTAGGTTCTCAAAGATCAAGGAATACCTGGAAAAACTAGAGTAGATTGCTGTGATAGAATATTGTTGGACCATAAAAAAGGAAGAATCAGAAAAATATGGGAAGACTTACATGAACTGATACAGAACAAAACATGGTCCAGGAGAATAATATAGGCAGTGATTATAATAATTTGTAGAAAAAAACACTAAAAGATAGTTGAACTTCAAATCATCCTATAGAGAACTGCTGATGAAACATATCCTCCCACTCTCAAAAGATAAAGAATATAGATAATGAAGTCAGAGGGAAGGCATTGTTTCTGTGGATTTTGCTAAAATGTTTTTCTTTGTCGTGAAGGAGTAGGGGCTCAACATGGAAGAGAACAGTTGAAGAGGAATGATTGTAGTATAAAATAAAAAATAAAAAGCAAAAATGAAAGGAAAGGAAATAAAGACTTTAAGAAGGGATAATACTATCTAAGTTGCAGATCACTCTTTCCTATTTCCACCATGTACGGGACATGAGAAATCTAAATCCTATTAGGCACTGGATGACAGTTCTCATCAGTCAAGGAACAGAGCCAGGTAGGAATATTTGGAAGGAAATCTGATTGAAGTTTACATATTCTAAACCCACAGCTGTTATTTCCAAGGAGAGTACAATCAGAGGATGAAAGAGTCTCATTTAGCAAACTTTTCTGGTGAATGTAGTAGGATGAACATGAGATGTAGCTCTTCAATTAACTACAGGACTAGCTATGCAGGAAATGAAAATGCAGCAATGCTATAAAATGGAATTAACAGTGTGTTCTGGGTAGACTCTCAGAGCTCTGGTCTGAACTTACTTATACTTATTTGGATTGTGTTTCCTGAAATTCCTAATCATAAAACTTTACCACACAAAGGGACTCCAGAAGTCATGTAGTTCAACTCGCTTTATAGATGAGGCCCACAGAGTGGAAATGATTTGTTTTTCAGGAATATTCTGTTGGATTTATTTCATCCGATGGCTAGAAAGAACCAGGGAGGTGGTCTATTCCCTTCTTCACCTCCTCATTCCCAGTCTTCCAAAGTATTGTTTCTTCAATCATTTCTCTGAGACATATAACACCTAAAAATATAAATATTATGTGTTCCAGAAGTCTGAAAAATACTACTTAATTGGGAATGCAGAGAGACAAGTTTTAAATCCTAGCTCTAAAACACAAATTAATTATATGACTTAGAGGCAGATCATGCTTCTAGGCTTCATTTTCCTTCCGTGTGAAATGTGGGGGCATTCATAACTTGGTTAGTCCTCCAGGGCTGTTGCTAAATTTCTAAATATTAACATATCATTAAAGACTAAATCTGTTTTCTTTTTTGTAAGGATTACTAGATAGGTAGACTTGAATTTCAGCAAGACTCTCAACAAAGTATCATGGCCTAGATGGAGAAAGGTGACCTATGTGAAGCTATCGAGAGGCAGCATAGTGCATTAGAAAGTATATCAGACTTGGATTAAAGAAAACTTGGGTTCAGATCCTAACTCAGACACTTGTTAACTGTGTGACACTGGGAAAGCTACTTGACCTTTTTTTGTTAATAGTTTCCTCCTCTACAAAATAAGGAAATTGGATTCAATGACCTAGAAGTTCCCTTATAGCTTTAAATCTATAATTCTATGATTACAAAGTTAGATGGATTTAGTACTGATCGGATGACCAGGTGTTAATGGTGACAACTGGATGGAGAGTCAGGAGGGCTCTGTCTTGTCATTTATATACTGTGTGATCCTAGATGAGTCATTTTCCTCCAGGAGTCTGTTTTCTAATTGGTAAAGTAAGAAGATTAGATTAGATAGATCTTGCTATCATTCTATGATGTGGTGGAGTGTCCAAAATATCTGTCTTTAGTCTGGTTTTATAAAGCATTTTTCTCAATTATTCAGATGAGGAAATATATGGCATGATTATCAGATTGTCTATTGACATAAATCTGGAAGGAATAGTTAATATACTGGACAATAGAATCTGGATCCAAAAAGGATTCACCAGTAGAGAAAAACAGACTGAATGAAAGAAATTTAAAGAGTAAAAAATGCAGAGTACCACATTTAGGTTAAAAAGAAAATCAATTTCACAATGACAAGAGGGGAGAGGCATGGCTAAATACCAAGGAGGACATTAAAAATAATGAAAAAAAGATCTGGCATATTTAATGGACCTTGAGTTCAATATGGGTCCCCTATATAATATGGCAGTCAAAAACCTGATTATCTTCACTGAGAGACAGTCTATAATAATAGCAATAATGACATTAGTATTTATATAGTTCTTTAAGACTTGCAGAGTACTTTAATTGTTCTCTCATTCAATCCTCAAATAGGGTGGTAGGTGCTCCTATTATCCCTAATTTAGAGATGAGGAAATGGAGACCAAAAGAAGTTAAATGACTTATCCAGGGTCAAACAACTAGTAATGTCTGAGGCCAGATTTTACTTAAGGTCTTCCCAACTCCAAAGGAGAGGAGAATCTTCATATACTTTCTTGTGCACATCTCTGGACAACTATGGTGAGTTTTGAGAGCCACATTTTAAAAAGAATAGTATCAGCTGGAAACTGTCCAAGCGAAAGCAACCAGGAAACTATGCCATGTAAGAATAGTTTACAGGAATTGGGGCTGTTTAAGAAGTCTTATGGAGGGAACAGTTAAGTGGTTTAAAGGACTAAGAGCCAGGCCCACAGACAGGAAGTCCTGGGTTCAAATATTACCCAAGATATATCCTAGCTGTGTGGCAAATCACTTGACCCCCCATTGCCTAGCCCTTTTGCAGGTAATTACTATTTGGAACCAATATACAGTATTGCTTTAAAATGGAAGGTCAGGGTTTAAAAAAAAAAAGATTTATGGGGGCAGGGAGGGTGGGGTGGACAACAGGGTAGCACAGTAGATAGAGCACCAGACCTAGAGTCAGGAGGACCTGGGTTCAAATTGGCTTCAGACACTTCCCAGCTTTGTGACCCTGGACATGTCACAACTCCAGTTGCCTAGCACTTACCCTTTTTCTGCCTTAGAATTGACTCAAAGAAGGTAAAGATTTTTTTTTTAAATTTTTAAGGAGAAACCTTATAGGTGAAGGGGGAAAGAGCTTCCTTCAAGTACTAGAAAGTCTGTTTATTCACACGCACAAGGCTTGTTCTACAATGGATAGAAATTTCAGAAAGGCAGATATTGACTTAATAGAAGGAAAACATTTCCTAGTAATTAATCAGAGCAGTTCCAGAATTGGGGGGAGGATCTGCTTTCCGGAAGGGGTATATTTCTGATGATTAGAGAAATTACAATCCCAAAACCTTTTTTATACTCTGGCCCAGCTGTAGAAATCCTCCCTCTTCAGGTATGGTTTGGACTGGAGAGAGCTTAGAAGGTCCCTTTCAACTCTTGAGATTCTGTGATTCTCTGTTCTGGAAAGTCTTCAATTAAATTCTTTTTTTTTCCCTCCCTTTTTATCCCCTTTCTTAACCCAGCACAAGTTGCCTGGCTTCCATTTGGGGTGTTTTCACCCTTTGCAACAGCAATCTGTCCTCATACCTCTCCAAGAAGGCCGAGCTGTTGCTGACACTTGCTTTTTTCTGCACTGAGGTAGTCTCACTCACAGTCCTCACTTTGCCGCCTGCTAATGAAGCTCTGCTCTTGGCGATGCCTGTGAAAGTCACAATTGCAATTGAGGAGCTGAGACATATGCCACCTCCCTAGCTCCTGGCACTGCCCAAGGAGAAAGCTGTGCGGGGTCACCTGATCTTGTTGGCAGGGTTGGAAAGGGGCCTCCAGTTTGGCTTAGCTGGTGCTCCCTGTGTACGAGGAAGGGCCTCCCCAAGCAGGACGCGAGACAAGGAGGACTAAGCCTGGCCAGCACATCGCTGACCCGCCATTGGGGTTCCACTTCAGACAATCAGATGCTGTCAGCTGCTTAGGGCAGGCGCCTCTCCACATGCTGCTGCCCCCTCTCCATCAGCAGGTAATTAAACTCTCAGTGAAGCACTTTGGGGGATATCTCTGACAATGTGAAAAAAACAGTGTAAAATTCCAAGCTGCTCTTCTCACTGTGGGAGAGTCTGAGTTCATACTTTCTGAAATAAAAAGAACTTTATCCACTATTCTATACATGGAAACTTGGCCCTTTTTCCTTATTATTTTCCCATACATCAACTTTTTTGAGAGGAAAAAAACTAAATTTAATTTTGGGGGTTTTTTTTGAAGTATTTTAATAAATAATCATGGGATTGCTTTTGCAAAAACAAAAATCAAAAGTGAACAAAACATATATACTTTTTAAATTTACCCTCGAATATCCCCATAGAACGAGTTAAAGAATGTCTATTGTCACACTATGATGCACAGTTGATGAACAGCTCAAAGAAGTGGTCCACCAAGACATAGCAAACACTGAAAATGCACAATAAGCTAGGCTCAATGAGCTTGAGTTCAGTAGGACAAGGGGGACAGAATGGATTTCTTTTGGGTAACTAAGCAATTTCTTTACTAATCCCAACTGATCTCAATGATCCCTGGCACATAAAGCCTCTTTTTAACAATATTCTTCTCACAATACTGTATATAAGGAAAGAAGGAAATAAAGAGGGAAGGAGAAGGAAGGAAGGATGGAAGGAAAGAAGGAAGGAAGGAAGGAACGAACGAACGAAGGGAAAGAGGGAGGAAGGAAGGAAGGGATGGAGGAAAGGAGGGAGGAAGAGACAGAAGGAGAGAGGGAAAGAGGAAGGAGGGCTAAAGGGAAGGAGGGAGGAAGTAGGGAAGTAGGGAAGAAAGAGGAAAGAAGGAGGGAGGGAGGAGGAGGAACAAAAATAGATCAAAGAGATCAGTTAAGCAGAGATGCCATATCAGACAGGCAAATATCTTGCCCCAGAAAACCGAGATATTAAGTGCCTGAGACTGGATTTGGTCTCATGTCTTCCTCATTCCAGATATAGCAATCTAGCTACTACACCACTTAGTTGGGACCGAGACACAGAATGCTATAGTAACCAAAAAATTCAAGTTCAGGTTCAATTAAAGAGCAATAAAGAGATGCATGTGGATAAGAGTAGCCTAGAATGCATTACAAATGAATTTTGCAGGAAGATAATATCATCAGGAAGACACACTATGGACAAAAGATGGTCTGCTTATAATAAAACAAGAGTGAGGGATAAGTAGAGAATTGGCCACAGGATGCCTTCATATCCGTATATTGACAAAAGATCCAGGGGAAGGCCCTGACATGTCAGGTAGACTTCCTATGGAGGATTTATGGGAGAAGAAAGATAAAAGTTTTACAGGATAGGCCTGCATGAACACGTTGTAAATCTGAATCATGGAAGGTAGTATCTATAACAATGAGGTCACTGATCCATCAAAGTATTCATGAAGCTTTCTCTATGCACTCTTCTAAGTGATGTCATTCTCCATTGGACTCCTATAGCATTTTCTTATTCAAACCACTTTTTTGGGACTCATCATTTCATGCATTAGCAATAATTATAATAGCCAAATTTATGTAGCACTTTATGATCATAAAGTACTTCTTATTATCCCTTGATCCTCACAACAACTCTGAGAGGCAGGTACTATTATTATCCCCATTTAGTAGAAGAGGAAACTGAAAATAAGAGGATAAATGATTTGTCTGAAGTCATACAGCAAGCAAATATTTGAGGATGGATTGAAGTTCTGCCTGTAGGACCACCTATTTACCTCACCTAGCACATACATTGCCTTAAATTTTACAATGTTCATTACAATCAACACAACTGTTATTATTTTTGTTTTACATATGAAGAAGCTGAGATTGTGAAAGTTTAAATGACTTGCCCAGGGTCACCTAGCTACCTGAGGGCAGTCTAGTTTCAATGTACTCCACTCTGGTCAGACCACATCTCTAGTATTCTGTTTTACAGGGTATTTTGAAAGCCTAGAGCATTCAAAAAATGGCAATCAGAATGGAAACCATACTGCATGAATGATTACTTGAGGCATAGAAGGATTTTTTTTCCTTTGGAAGAGATAAAACTTAGGAGGAATGAGAGGTTAAGTAATTTGCCCGAGGTTATATAGTTAATAAGTGTCAGAAGCAGTATTTGAATCCAGGTCTCTTGACTCTCAAGTTCAGTGCTCTTTCCACTATACAATACTGCCTCATACACAACTAAAGCAAAGTTAATCCCACAGAGATAAATAAGTTCATCAAACAGATTGCATCAGAGCCAAGCATGGGCATGGCCCAGGGTGGAAGAGAAGCCAAGTCACTGAAGTAGAGCTGTGATAATGCTCCAGGCTGGCAGCTGTGCTGTGGATGCCTCCCAGGGAAGGCAGGCTTTTCTCCGAGCTGTGAAAACCCAAGCTGCTCCACCTGCCAAGGCATTCTCAATGTGATGCTCTTCAGCAAGTATTTATTGAGCCTCTGTTATGTGCCTAGTTTTGTGCTGGATGCTGAGAAGAATCAAGCATATTCTCTGCCTTCTAGGAGTTCACATTCTGGCTAGAGAAACAAAATTCATTAAGAAGAACATTAAAGAAAAGGGTCGTGATTTACATGTATGCATTAGTCTGCCATTCGTCCAGCTTTTCCATAAGCATTCTTTCATTTGACCTTTGCAACATGACTTTTACAGAGGCAGAGGAGCTATTATTCTCACTTTAAAGATGAAGAAGTCAAGGCTCTCAGAGGTAGAATGACTTGATCACAATTAATATTATTAAGAACATATATCCAGTAGTAGAACACGGTCTTTAAGGTCTTAATCCAATACCTTTTCTATGACATCATTCTATTCTATATAGTTTATATGTAAGTTGCTAAAGTGAAAGAAAAGTGGTATGCTTCTCTGGAAAGAAAACTGGCCTTGATGCTAGAAAGATTTGGGTTCAGAGCCCATCTCTAATATACCAGCATATGACCTAGAGCAGTGATGGTGAACCTTTTAGAGACAGAGTGTCTAAATTGCAACCTGCACACTGCATGCAAGCCCCCACCTTACCCCAGACACGGAAAGGAGGAAGTATTCCCATTGAGCTGCCTGGCAGAGGGGTGGGTGATGAGAGAAATGTCCTCAGGTTTGCATGAAGAGAGGGAGAGGAGCAGCCCCCTCCAGCAGGTGTGCCATAGTTTCACCAACATGAACCTAGAGCAAGCCAATTAACTTCTCAAAATTCTAATCAGTGCAATAGAACTATTAAGTTTCAGAGAAAGGTGCCGATACAAATTAGTGGAGGAATTTCCTCATAAAAGTTCTCCATACTGATAAATCATAAACTTCATCAAAATTAAGTCCTCCCAAAATGCTAAAATTTTAGCATAGACTAGACAAAGGGTGTTGTGGTTGGTCAGGAGGTCTATATATTGGGTATCATCTGAGAAGGCCTCCTGGTGTAGATAAGACATGAATAAAGCCTTGAAGGTTTGAGATGATTTATATTGGGGAAGGAAAAGTAAAGTAGAAGTAATTCCAGTCAGGCTAATGACAGGAAGTAAAGAACAGTACTGCAGACAGACAAAGCACTCAGGAAACTATTCTGGTGGAGATAAGAGGCTAAGGAAAAGTGGGCCAGTAAGGAAAAGAGAAAAATGAAAATGTTTCCTTCTTCAGTCTACTCCCAGATGAGTGCTTATGTATGGCTAACTGCATAGAAGTCTATAATGCCAAGGTCTATAGCTGAGATAGTATATTCTCATCTCCATGAGTAATCTTTGATCTAGAAAGTGAGGAACTTGTCAGAGAAATAGAGTTAAGTAGGAATCGAGATTAGTACCTGAATCTGATCTAGTTTTACTTAATGCCTTAATTTTCCTGCAGGTCTGAATTTTTAAATGAAATCATTTTAGGATAAGACCAGGAATAGCAGCAGCAGCAATGGGAGTGGCAAAAATGGAAGTCTAATCTGTCCCAAGCTGGTTTGGCCTATTTCCAGAATACTTCACTTCCAACTGAGTTTAGGATTACATTTCTCCCCAGTATGGCCCTCAATCATTCCCCTTAAAGGGTTCACCCACAGCTGCAGTGCCACATTAATAAGACCCTAGTCTATGTTATTGTGACTCATCTGAACCGCCCTTACACTGGGAAACCAGCTGGAATTGAGCCTCACATGATATAACTCTTCTTATCCACTCTGTCCTTCCTCTGATGGGCTGTACTTAACACCAGGGCCAGAAGGTTCAGACAGAACAGAACACTAATCAAGGGTGAGGTGACATGTAGAGAAATGTAGAAGCTGACATTGTTCTGGGGACACAGGACTTTGTCTTCTCAGAGGGCACTGAGTATAAGATAAAAGAAAAAGGAATTGTGTTTATATCTCTTACCCAAATCTATGGTTATTGTGGGTCTTTGTTATGAGGATATTAATGTTATTGTATAAGTGTTATATTTATGACATAGGAAAATATCAATAATATGTTAAATTAATAATATTACATATTATATTTGGATAGTATGAATTGTGTTTTTGAAATATTTCTAGGCATTTTCTATTATATTATTCCTCCACAATTTTGTGCAAGAGACAATCAAGCAATAAACATTTATTAAGAATCTGCTATATGCCAAGCACTGTGCTAGGTACTAGGGATATGAAGACTAAAGATAAAAAAAATAATCCCTTGCCTTCAAGAAGAGTAGGGGGAGTATTGGAAAATAAGAATTCCATTTTTGAAATATTGATTTTGAATTGACCAGAAAATATCCAGTTTAAAATATCCAGTAGGAATTTGGATACATATGAATGGAGACCAGGAGGAGGACTAGAACTGGACATATATATTTCTGAGTCATTCCCCATAGAGAAAGTTAATTAAATCTATAGTTATTACTATTATATTAAATTAAATACACCCTTAGAAAAATCACTAGTATATCATCTAAGTTCACAGTTTTATATACTATCTTCTAATCTTTGTAAACATAAATATTCATTTGTTTACATTTGTTAAATTCATAATTAAATACTAAGTGCTGAGGATAGTATAGAAATAGAAAAGTAGGACCACCCCCACTTTCAAAGAGTTCATTTTTAATTCAATGGTAGACAGAGCCAAGATGTCAGAGTAGAAGCAGACAAGCATGAAACCACCATGAGAATCCTCTCCAATCAATCTTAAAATAATGCCACAAAACTAATTCAGGAGTGAAAGAACCATCAAGGAGACAGGGTAAAGCAACTTTTATGAAGAGAACAAATTGAAAGGTAGGCAGAGAACATCTGGGGCACAGCAATTAGAGGGTAGTACAGCCAGCCAGAGGTTACAACAAAGAGAAAGGAGCAAGCCTGCTGGCAAGTACCACAACTTCACGTCTACTGTTCCCACTTCTGAACCTAGCCCCAAACCAATATCCCAAACCCTGAGACCCTGACTGGGCCACTAGCAGTGCAAATCAACACACACCCCTTAGGGTTCCAAGAAAACCTTTAGTGAAGTCCAGAATACCAACTCAGGTCAGTCTACACTGTGAAGCCTGATCTTTATGGCCCAGAGTGAGGCCAGGAGTCCTAGTCTGGGTTTGTGGTGAGGACCTAGATCTCACTTTGAGGCAGTCAGTAGACTCAGCAATTGGCCCAGGTTGCTGGCTTTGGGGAGCCTGACTGACCCTTGTTAAAGCTCAAGGTGGAGTCCCAGGGCAGGGCAATCTTCTAAGTGCTATGTGCCTGACCTGATCAAGCCCAAAGTGAGAACAAAAGCCTATGCTCAAGCCTGAGGCTAGAATTTGAGCTATCAGCAGCTTCAGGGGAAATTGAACCAACAATGGGAGATGGCTCTCAGAGCTCCCTAATCATAGGCCACATCTTGGAAGAATTTTAACTTTAATTAACCCAGAAATAAGACTAAGGTTAACATCAAGAATGAACTTTAAGAGAGTGCCCTATTCTCCCAGAGAACAGAATCTACCTTTAAAGTGAAAGTGAAAGTCAAGGAAAAGGCTGGGAAAATGAGCAAACATAAAAAAAATTTTAAAAACACCTAATCATAAAGAATTTTTATGTAGATAAAAAGCAAGGCACAGAGAAAGAATGGGCAGTGAAAGCATAGTAAACACACACAAAGTCCAAAAGAAAAATATGAATTGGATTCAGTTTCTGGAATAGCTCAAAAAGGATTTCAAAGGTCAGTTAAGTGAAGGAGAGGAAAAATGGAGAAGAGAAATGAAAGCAAGGCAAGAAGAAATAACCAAAATGAAAATGGAGGCTCAAAATCTGATAGAAGAAAATAATTTCTTAAAAATTAGAATTGGACAACTAGAAGATAATGACTTCATGAGACATCAAGAAACAATAAAATAAAATAAAAAGAATGAAAAAAACTAAAAAAAAACATAAAATAGCTTGTTGAAAAAAAACAACTAACATGGAAACTAGATACAGGAGAGACAATTTTAAAATTATGGGACTATCTGAGAGCCATGATCAAAGAGTTCACCTTCTAATGGAGAATACAACATCTATGGAAGGTTTCAGATACAAGTCAGATAGGATGTAGGCAGCAAAGCAGACGTTAATGATCCTTCTTTAGTGTAATTTCCAATTATAAAATCATTTCAATTTCTGATGTTGAACCATTTAACAAGATCAAAGACTTTAATAGCAGTAACCTGCTCTTTTCTGTCTTCCGGAGCTCTATCTTTAGTATCTTCAGAAGTTTCCAGGCTGTATCTCCATGATGGGGGTCCTAGTTCCTAGCAAATTGTTTTCTAGTTTGGCCTGTGGTTTTGTGAAATAGAGAGCTTTTGCTCCAGTAACTTGAATATTTGGGTTTAGCAAACACAACATTACTATGTCATTTATTTTATATATTATGTACCTAATCTATTCCATTTATAAACTACTCTTTTCTTATCCAGAATCAGATTGTTTTGATGATTACTACTTTGTATTTTAGTTTGAAATATGATATAGTTTGGTTGCCCTCTTTTAAGGTTTTTTTCATAGATTTCCTTTATATTCTTGACTTTCCAGATGAACTGTCACTTTTTTTTCTAGTTCTATAAACTAATTCTTGGGTAGTGTGATTAATTTTGCATTAAGAAAAGTAGGTTAGGCAATGTTATCATTATTATTATATTGACTTGACCAACCCATTCATATTTCTCCATTTGTTTAGGTCTGTCTTCATTTGTATGAAAAAAGTCATATAATTCCTATGTGTGTCTTGATAGACTCAAAAGGTAGAGTCCCAAGTAATTATATTGTCTTGATTATTTTAAATGGAATTTTACTTGCCATCTCTTCATTCAGGATTTTGTTAATAATATATAGACATGCTCTTAATTTATGTGGATTTATTTTATATTCTGCAATTTCACTAAATTTGTAAATTGTTTGGATTAGTTTTTGGTTTTTTTTTAGTTGATTCTCTTGGCTTCTTTAAGTGTACCATTATATCATCAAAAAAGAGTAATACTTTTATTTCCTCATTGTCTATTCTTATTTCTTCAATTTCTTTTTCTTGTCTTATTTCTATAAGTAGCATTTCTAATACAAAATTGAATAATGTTGATAATAGACATCCTAACTTCATACTTGATCTTACTGGGAAGACTTCTAGTTGATCTTCATTAAGATACTTGACTTTTTAGATAGATGCTATATTTCACTTTACCAAAAACTCATCTAACTGCTTGACTTCAGAAAAAAAGCTGGAAAGATCTACATGAACAGATGCAGAGTGAATTAAGTAGAACCAGGAGAACATTATTCATAGAAACTGTGGGACAATAGAATATGATTGACTCTGATATTAAAAGCAATGCAATGATCCAGGACAATGCTGAGAGATTTATGAGAAAGAACATTTTCCACACATGGAGAAAGAACTGTGGGAGTAGAAATTAAAAAGAAAACATGATTTATCATTTGTTAATATGGGTATATGATTTGAGGTTTTGGTTTTAAAAGATTGCTCTATTACAAAAATGAATAATATGGAAATAGGATTTGAGTGATAATACATGTATAACCCAGCGAAATTGCTTGTCAACTCTGGGAGGGGGAAGGGAAGAGTGGAAGGAGACAACAAGAATCATGTAACCATGGAAAAAAAATTTTAAAGAAGAAAAACTCATCTATTCCTATGCTTTCTATGTTCCTAATAGAAATTATTGTTGTATTTTGTCAAAAGCTTTCCCACTTCCATTTTTAAAGAAAATTTTCATTACCTCTGATAATGTGCAATGCAGAGAAGTTCTCAAGCTCCTCTTAAAGCAAGACCAGAGTAAATTTGAAGTATAAATACCAGTCAACCACCAATAGAAAAGAAACATGACAGACTCAAGGTATACCTAGATCAAATTCTTCTTGCACAGATCAAATTCTTCTTGCCCTTTTTACCTGTTATTTAAAGAGAAATTTAGGCCTGGCTTTTTTTAGTGAATCCCTTACAAATATTTAGAATTTATATAGCATTTTAAGGATTACAAAGTATTTTAAATACATTATTTAATTTGATTCTTCTATGAGTTCTGAACATAAATACTGAATTACCATTATTCTCATTTTACAAATTTGGATATTCAGGCTCATGCAGGTTAAGTGACTTGCTCATGGTCATAATGTAGCAAAGGTCAAACTCAAAACCAGATTTGTCCTAGAAAAAATACTTTTGTTCAATAAATCACATTACCTCCATTGAACCATAAACTGGCCTGTTTCACTAGATATTATTTAATTCCCTTACATAACTATCATTTTAAATCAGATAATTTATCATAAAATCAAGAAGAAATCCATTGCATATCCATTGCTTATTGGGAAAGGCAAAACTTGTGATATAGCAGTGGTTTGTGATAATGCCAGTTCTTTCCAAGTCACATAATCATTCACTATATTAAATATTACAGATCTTTTAGTTTAACTCCAGGTTTCCATATTTTATGCAGTTAACTAGCCAGTAGGGAATTCTGATATTTCTAATAGAATTCTAGGTTCTATTATTCAATGAATATGTCACATAAAGAATTTCAATTTTCTTTCAAATTAGTATTTGCCCAGTGAATATTTAATAGTGGATAGACATGTTATCCTGTTCTTTCTTGATTTCATTAAGTTCAGAATATGATTATGAGAATTTTTGCATTCCACCTGGAATTTAGGCGCTAAAAAGTCCTTTTCTTCTATATAATCTGCTTTAAGGAGTTCATTTAATCCCATGATCTCAACTAAAGCTGTCTGCTGAATATTTTCCGTTGAACCCACCATCAGTTCAAATTAAAAATACCTAAAGTACATTGAAAGGCAAGAACCCATAGTATGGGTCTGCTAGTTACTAGTATATAACATATATATATATATATATTTATTTATTTATAAAGTCATATGTAAATCTCATAATCTTATCAAAGGATGGACTTGGAATAGGTGACCTCTAAGATGTCTCCCATATCAGCAATTCTACTATTCTTTACTTTCTTTATCTGCCATCAGGCACAGGGAAAAATCACAAAAGTCAAAATTCAGACTCGTAGAGTATGGGACATAGGGCCAAAGGAAATAGAGATGGGACAGATATTATAGACCATCTAGTTCTACCTCTAATTTTGCACATGATGAAACTGTGGTCCATTGAGTTTAAGTGACTTGTCCAATATCCTACAGGTAGTATCCCAACTAGAGTTCAAACAGAAATCTCTGATTCCAAAATCAGCATGTTTTCCACATAAATAGACAATATAATTTTGTCAAATTGCTTATGTGTAAGAGTTCTAGGTTGATTGTATGAATATGAGGTCTTTAAGGTCTGTCTAATAGCAACTTTTCTTATCTTTTTCTTTCCACCCCACCCCACAAAATATACACACTGCCTCCCTGCTTCTTTGCATATATTCCTACATGGTCAGGACCTCTTAAATGTGGGTGCCAGGATAATCACCCCAATTTTCCAAAGAACTGGAATGCTTCTGACAAAATTGCTTGATTTGGAATATAATATAACTTGAAGAATGTTTGTCAGTCACCACGTAGGTGCTACCAGCTCCCTAAGAACAATTTCTCCTGAAGATAAATTCAACCACACCAGAAATATACAAATTTGATGGGAAGAACTGAGTAGTATATGATTCTATTGTTGTCATTCCCCTAATCTACCACCAAATACAGATCCAAAAGTGCCCCAAAACAGAACAAGAATCACTTAGGTTATCCTTTCTGCTTCTAAATCCTTTGAGATGAACAAATGTCTACAGTTTTTTGGACTAGACTAATGTAAGTTTAATTGATGGAAATTAGATCACATGCTATATATTTACTGACAGACAATTTTCAGGATGAGGGGAGGCATTTTATTATACTATCTAAGTGCTTTTTGTGGAACTCATAATTTTAAAATAGCAGTTTTTTAAATATCTATCTAAGATAAACAAAAAACCTGTGGAAACTGATTTTTATATAAATTACTTTTTCAAATGTCCCCCAAATCATTATTTAACTGCAAACCATCTGTCACTGTCAGGAATCATAATAATTTTATTAATGAAACACCCTTTCTCATCCACATCAGACACATACCAAGACCCTTGGGACAGAGTGATGGAAAAGAAAATACAATTCCAGTCCAAATCATCAAAAGCAAATATGTGAAAAGTCTCAGCAAGATTTTAACACTGAAGAGGATAAGGGAGGGAGAGATGAGGAGTGATAGAAATGCCACATGGCAGGTCACAGTTCATAAGAGTTTGAAAAATGAAAAGAAAGGATTTCCATAAACAACAATAAAAAGAATTCTGGGGGCTAGAGTACAATCCTATTTAACAAACTGAACACAAATGGGAAAATCTCCACATTGATAAGAGCATTTCAAGACAATAGAAGGACACATGCTTCTTTTGTGGCTAGATCTATAGCCTGACACTTCTGGAAACCAAACAGGAGGGGCGGTTAAGAAAACAGTATTTCAGGATTGATTTGGTTATAAAATCAATGCCTGTGGTTTATTTAAATCACTGGAATTAGATTTAGTTTAAATTTAATTTTTATTAATTCAAACATTCAGGAACATAAACATTTCAATGGAGATAATAGAATTGCATAAGTTCACATGCAATTCTATAGGTATGAATATGAAACTAAACTCATATGCAGTTTTTTAAAAGCAGAATCAATTTAATACAATAGTAACAAAATTGCTCTACTCTGTGTCCCCTTCTGTACTCTTCCGTTATAATTTTAGTGTTTTCACTGTTATTCTTTCCTTCCTTTGTTTCATCACTATCACTTCCCACCAACTCTCTTCCCCTCAAACTCCCCCCACTTCTACAAATACAAGTCTTCCCTTATAATAAGTATAGTCAAACAAAACCAATTCACACTTCAGCTATGTCTGAAAATGACTATCATTCTGTACCCCTAGTCCATCATCCCTTTCTCAAAAGGTGGGAAGTTTGCTTCCTCATCAATCTTCTCAGTCATGGTTCCTTATTGCAATGATTAGATTTCTGAAGTCTTTTAAATTTGTTTCCTTTATATTATTGTAGCCATTGTATAAATTGAAAGACAAGTGAAGCTTCTAAGTATGGTTTTGTTCTGTTTTGTTGGGTTTTAAAAGAGGTAAGAAAATGAGGAAGGCATGAGGGAAGAAATAGTGCAGAAGGGAGAAAAATGATCATTTTTATAATTAGAGTATAACAAAGAAAAGTCAACAAATGTGGAGGCAGGTTTGGGAGTGGGTATCTCTTATCTGAATTGGAAAAAGGAGAGTTACCATTCATAAGAAATGTATGTGGGAATATATAAAATTTGATCAGGACATAAGTGGGGACAGGGAGAGCAGTAAGGAGGTTTTAAGAGGGAGGAAAGAATAGGAGAAGGAATACTCACAAACAAAACAGTTTATATTTAGAGATTGAATTGTAAAACAAGGACTAAAAGGAGAGAAAGTCTGAGAATTAGCTATCTGATCTGGGCTTTCTGCAGAGAGTAGAGACTGAATTGAGCTATATTTCCCAGTAAGGAAAGAATAAATATAACCCAAATAGTTTAATTGTTTTAATTTACTAACTCAGAATTAACTCTACTTACTATTATCTGACACTTTATAGGAAGTAAGTACCCTCTTTCTACCAATTAGGCAATAAGCATTTTTAAGCACCTACTATTTACCAAACACCATGTTAGGCACTGGAGAAATAAAGACAAAAATGAAACCATCTCTGCTCCAGAAAAGCTTAAATTATCTCTGGGGAAGACTAGAAGTGCTTAAGTACAACCCTTATAACAAAAAGGCATAGTCAAATTCTCACATTATTAATTGTCTCATTCTTCACCTTGAATATATCATCTCTTTGTCAAGAGATGAGTAGTGTGCTTTGACATCAGTGCTCTAGAGTCATGGTTGGTTATTAGAATTTTTAGGGTTTTTTCAGAGTTGTATTTACAATGCTGTTATTACATAAATTGTTCTGGTTCTGTTTATTTCACTTTGCATCAATACACACAGGTCTTCCCAGGTTTCTCTGAAATTGTCCTTTCATCATCTCTTAAAGCATAATAGTAATCCTTTATATTAATAAAAGTACAATTTGTTCACATTTCCTTAATAATTTCCTTATTAATGAATGTGAAAGCATACACATTTTGAGCATATAATCCTTCAATAGATTATAAAAAGAAGGCAGTAAAAGGAATTCCAACTAAAAACTATTGTTATTGCATGGTTTTCTACTTTTGGGCCAGATTTCTTCAGACATTGGCAGAACAGAGGAGAAGAGATTTAGATTCAAGTGAGTGTAGGGATGGATAGCAAGCCATCTTCCCATCTCCTCCAAATCTTTTCCTCCTTCTGTCTTTTCCAGGGATCTCTCTCTCTAATCTCAAGTTCTAGTTCCAACCATCATCACTTCTTAAGTAGATTACTGACCTAGCTTCTTAATTGGTCTCCCTCATTCAAATCTCTTTTCTCCAGTTCATCCTACACCCAGCTGAAAAAGTGATCATTTCTCTAGCCAACTCAGTAAACTCCAACAGTTCCCAATTACCTTTAGAATCAAATGCAAAATCCTTTGTTTGCCTTTTAAAGCCTTTCACAACCCACCTCTAACCTCCCCTTCTAGAATCATTGTAAAAAACTCCCCTCATATATGCTATAATCCAGCCAAACTGGTAGCCTTTTAAAAATAAAATCCTTATCTCTTCTGTCTTAAAATCAATACTAAGTATCAGTTCTAAGGGATAAGATCATAAGGGCTAGGCAATGGGGGTTAAATGACTTTCCCAGGGTCACACAGCTTGGATGTGTTTGAGGCTAGATTTGAACCTATGACCCCCTGTCTCCAGTGTATGGCTCTCCATCCACTGAACCACTTTAACTGCCCAAAAAATTGGCCTTCTTGCTATTTTTCATAACAGATATGTCATAGTTCATCTCTGTACCTTTGTATGGGCTGACCATCTTGTACTCTCTTCTCTGGCTCTAAGAATCTCTAATTTCTTTGAAAACTTAATTCAAATCCATCTCCTATATGAGACCTTTGTTGATTCCCCACATCTCCAGTGTCTACTGTCTTCCTCCCAAAAATTACCTTTTATTTTAAAAGAAAAATTCTGTTATCTTTTTTTAACTTATATATGTACATGTTGACTCCTTCCCCCAACCCCACAAAAATTAATATGTTGTCATAATAGCCTGAATAATCTTCCAGTTTTATGGAACCAGAGACTGTTTTATTTTTGTATTATTTTATCTCAGGTCTAGCATACTTAGTAGGTGCTTAGTAAATAAATAGTCACTGATTGAGACTGATCAAGAAGAGGCAGCTGCTGCAAACACAACATTCAGACTGAAGAAGTAGATTTGTTTTTATCGAGGCAGTGAAAAAAAGCATCTCTTCAGAACTCTCCCTAAAATTGAGGTGAGTTGCAGTCAATCATAGTTGGAAATTTTGTTCTTCCACATCTCCAACTTCCCAAATGTATTGGCTTTTTGGCCCACATTGACATGATTCTGTGTTCAACAGACAAATGGCTTGAAGAAAGGGACAAGTTTTCTTCTCATTCCAATGTCCAAGCATATAAAGGCAATCAGGATATCCTCATACAGCTCTATAATTATCTACTGAACCAAGACGAGTGAAAACTTGGTGAACAGACATATTTAGAGTTACACTTTGAACTAAGATGCATCAAGCTTCAGATCCAGCTAATAAGGGTCTATTGGCTGACTTGGTCAGCCAAGGTTGAAGGTCCAAGTCTCACTGGGATCAGTTACCTTTGTGCAAGTAGAACTTCTGCCCTGAAAAAAAAACCTGTATAAATCACCCTGGACCACTGCTTAACTCAGGGGTGACCAAAGGGACGAGGCATGAGAATAAGGGTTATGTAGTGTTTATCTCTCCCTTCTACTGAAGAAGGGGAGAGAGACAAAGACAGAAACTGGAGCTGTATATTTGTTGATATAAAGAATTCCCAGATAAAGACTTCCCTGCTACTAAAGCAGATTGGCATTTTGTCTGCAACAGCTAGTTTCAGAATGATCTTTAAAAGTTGCCTAAAATAATTAAAGGTTTAAATGACTTGCCAGTGTGTGTCAGAAATGAGCCTTGAGCCCAGGTCTTTCTGGCTACAAAGCCAGCTATTGTGGCAATAAGCAAGATGCATCTTAAATAAGGACAAACAATTCAAAGCATGAGCCCTATTGATGAAGTCAATAATATAAAATGGTGCATTTTTAATAATAGGATCAAAGTAAAGTGGAGAATTAAAGTCAGATCAATTCCTCCACTGTTGCTTCCTTGGAGTATAGAGGTAATGACTGGAGGTTCTTGAAGGGTAGATTAGTGGAACACAAGTGCACCAAGCAGGCCCTATAAATAGGAAAGGCTCACATAGATAATCTTTCTTTATGGGTTAGGCTGAAAATTAGATTTGGAACCTAAGTGATCTGCCTATTGACCTTAATTATCTATTTAATTTACCAGGTGAAACTGATGACAGAGTGTTGAAATAGATCAAGAAGATTTGCGTTCAAATCTTGCCCCCAACATAGAAGAAATTCAAGACGTGGCCCTTGTCCTCAAGGAGCTCACACTCTATTTAAGGAGGAAACAGTTAACTCATATGAGAGGCATGTGCTGGATTTGAATTTGGGAGACCTAGGTTTGAATTCTCATTCTGAAATTTATTCACTTGGTAACCATGGGAAATTACTTTACCTCTTTGAGGCTCATTTTTCCTCATCTGTAAAATGTAGATAATGAATGATATTTGTACCTCACGAGGTAAGGAGAAAAATGCTTTGTGAACCTCATAGCCCTAAGGACAGGGGAATTGTTATCAGTTGTTACTAAATAATGCAAAACAACTTCTAATTCTTTGCCAAATCCAGTGGAAATTAATATTATCCTAATTGTCTGAGTAGTCCTCCAGATTGTTTTATAAATCCTGAACAGAGAGAATTAACAAATGAGGAACAACTCCATCAACCTTCCCATATGACTGGCCACTATTCACATTCCCTACCCAGTTTCCCTCATCTGCAATCTTAAGGCTTCCTAAATTTCAAAGTCAACAAGAAGTCTTTAAAATTCAATAACGTTTTCAAAAGGGAGAGAGGGAGAGACCAATGTAATTAATCTTACTTTCTTTGGCTGGGAGGAGGGTCAAGAGGAAAATGACTAGTATTTCACCATAGATTTTGAGATTTCTGATCAAATTCCAGCCTTGAAAAGGAGCTGCGTTTTGGAGCCCAGAAGCCATCAGGAGCAACAATTAAGATGTACAGTCCCTGTCAAACTCTACCAGCAACCTAGTCTTCATCTCTTAGCCAGGGGGATATTGATCTTAAGAATAAATTTTGCATATAAATTAATTGAAAAACCTAATAATCATTTAAGTTTATGAGATTTTATTGTAAATGCAAAACAATTATGACATGAAAAGAATATGATAGCTTGAAGTTTACTAACATAGCTCATGTGGGGATGGAGGGAATCCATGGTGAATGAAGTAGTTGTTGCCCTTCAAAAAGTAGTACCAGATATACCTAACCTATAGTCAAAGTCGAGAATCTGTAGTCTTGAATGTGCTGGTTATATTATTATTTTAAAAAAATGCATAGGTTGAAACTGAAAGAGACTTTAGAGATCTAGGTCATGGAAATGACTGCCTTGAGTAACACAGGTAGAAGTATTAAAGTTTCAATTCTAAACCAGTCACTCCACTCTCACACCATGTTTTTCCAGTACCTTCTCCCCACTGAAAAGATCTATATGCAAATTCAATACTATTATTACAGGATCAGATGTTTTGAGCTACTAGAACATTTAAAGGTCATTAAATACAATGTCCTTCATGAGAAAATGGGAACCTAAAAAAGTCAGATGACTTGCCCAAGGTCACATAGGTAGAAATCTGAAATGAGACTTAAGTCCAGACCTATGACTCCAAACTCAGAGCCCTTCCTTCTATACCACTCTATATCAAAATTCTTTCATCCTCATACAACAAACCACTTGCCCCATAACCTCTGTCCTTACTCCAAGCCTCAATTCTGCCTCCTCCCCAACACATCTTACAAACTTACTTAGGGTTTCATTGTTGTCATTATTGTCATTAAATTTTTGGCACCAATTTCTATAAAACAAGTCAGAGAGTAATAAGGCTATTGAGTCAACCACAACAATAGGAAAGGGAATGGGATGGTCTTGGCTGGTTTTCATCATCATCTTGGTCTTTGGTATGAAATCAGCAAGCTTATTAAAAATAAATAGCAGAAATCAATGCATTAGCAAAGGCAATAATTAAATCATATTAACCCCTAGGTTAAATGTTTTCTGACCACTAATGACCACCTGGAGGATCTGAGAACTTGAAGCAAAGCTTGGATTATTCTACTCAACTACTCAAGATTGTCATTCAAAATAGAAGCTCAACACACAAGTTATGATAAACATGAGGAGAAATAATATTATACAAAAATGAGCAGAGTAATAGCTACTATGATGTAGTATTGGAGGATTTGAAAAGCATTTACCCCACTTTATTTGGAGGAAGAAGAAAAGAAAGAAAATACTATCTATTCCATTCTTTCTATGATCAAGACATCAGGAAATTCAAAGATAAAAAGGAAATGACCCTGATTTTGTGGATAGTATGGTTCAGTAAAGAAGATAAGACAAATACATATGACACATGTTGAGATGTGCTAAATGTCCTAAGAAAAATACAAAATTCTATGGTAGTTCAGATTTCTAAGTGCTAGAAATACAAATACAAAAATGAAACAGTCCCAGCAAAGAGCGTACCTTTTTTCAAGTTATATAGAAAAAGTATTTGCAAATGTATGCCAAATCATTACAAGGTAAACAGGAGGGGGCAGAGAGAACCCTAGTAGCACTTCAGGGAATTGGGAAAGTCTTTATGTAGAAGATGAGCCTCAGCAGAGTTTTATTGGAAACCAAGACAAACATAAAGAGGGAGTACATGGAGTCAGGATACAGAATTTCTCATACAATAAAATAGAAAGCAGATCAGTTCATCTGGAAAAGTGAATTAAAGTTAGGAAGTGGTATGAAGCAATTCTGGAAAGAGAAATTAGAGCCATATTATGAAGGGATTTAAATGACAAACAAAGAAATGTGTGTTTTGTCCTAAAAGCAATAGAGTTATTGATGTTTTTTGAGCAAAGGGACGATGAATGAGGACATATTTGAACTTGCCATTGTATTTCAATGACTCTGGAAGAGAAAGTGAAGCTGATGATTTTGTGTAACTCTGCCTCACTTAAATACAATTCATGCATGAGTCAAGACCACCCTATGATGTCATTGGTTCTTTACAAAATGAAGAATGAACACTCTCCAACGTATACTCTGAGTCAGTAACATTAGCCTTCTGACTGTTCCACAAACAAGACACTCCATTTCTCAGGTCTAGACAAAGTCTTTGCCTGTCCCCCTGGAATTATCTCCCTCCACTGCTCTGACTACAGACCACCCTGGCTTCCCTTAAGTTTGAAGTAAAATCTTACCTTCTATAGGAAGCTTCCTCCTATCCCCTCTTAATTCCAGTACTTTCTCTCTTGTGATTATTTCCCATTTATCCTATATAAAGTGCACTTTTTATTTATTTGTTTCCATGTTGTCTCCTCTGTTACATTTTAAGCTTCTTGATGGCAGGGACTGTCTATTGCCTCTTTTTGTATCCTCAATGCTTAACACAATGCCTGACACATAGTAGGTACTTAATCAATGTTTATTGATTAAAGCCCATCTCAAAAGCCATCTCTTTCAGGAATTCTTCCCTGGACCAGTTACTTATGACATTTCTTCCTTTAGATTTCATACTACTTTTTATTTCATATTTGTTCATTTCATTTAACATGTATTTTTTTGTATTGTAGTTATCTGTGTATGTTTATCTTCCTACTGAACAGAAAGGATGATGAAGGTAGGGGCAACTTAATTTAAAGTTCTCATACCCTCTTAACACAATTCCCTAACAAAATCTGCATATATTCAATTTCATTTGACTGAATTCATTTGAATGGAATGATCTTAAATACATTAGAAATGGAAGAAGAATGGTGAGAGTAAGGAATAAGAAATGGCATTGAAAATGGAATTGGAGACTAAGAGCACTGATGAGGAGACTTTGCTGTTTTCAAACTTTTGCCAAAAGCCAGCCCTCACTTCAAAGATGGTCTGAAAACCATCTTGGATCTTGGTGATGAGCTTGAGAATTGTCTTCCCACACTTCCAAATGCTACTTCAATTGCCTCCCTGGCAACCTTTCCCTCTTCTCTCCAGATAAACCCAGGTTATTGTTTTCCCTTCTGGCCAAGAAAGATCAGTTTTCCAAGCCCTATTGGCTCACATCTTCCTAGCCTTTTCTTTCATGCTTTTATTCATACCATTGCCTAAAGTGTCCTCTCACTTCTTTACTGACCCAAACTCCTCATTGCCTCTAAATCCTTGCCAAACCTCACACTGAAAAGATGAAAAATACCTCCCTCAGGTAAGATCACTGGTTTGTTCTTCACCTACCCCCATAAAGAAAGAACTATCATTTTCCATATTTTATAGATAAGAAAACTGAGGCTTGAGAAAGGTTAAGTTACTGGCCCAAGGTTAGACAGAATATGTGTCTCAGGCAATATTCAAATTTAGGACTTCCTGACTCCAAGTCCAGTATTCTATTCACTCTGCCATCTAGCTGCTCCAATACTCTGCTACTTCCTATCCATTTATCAAAATTCTTCCCACTTTCCAATCTCAAATGATAATTCTTCCTTGAAGTCTTCCCTGTAAACTTCAGCTCAAAGGGTTCTCTCCCTCCCTGAACTCCCATATTCCTTTGTAACCATACTAGTCATTTGGCCATCTATCTTCTAAGCCTGGAGGCATCCTTTGGTTTTTGTCTTGGGTGATTTCACACCTTTTTTATTTTAATGTATGTATGGTGACACTCAAAGAGTCTCCTAGCTCCTTTTTCCAAACATTGTAAGAATTGTCCTTTTCTATATCTTTCATTGTATCATATACTGTGCAATACATATAATCTGCTATCCAAAAAAAAAAAGTGTTGATGGATTGAGTTCCCCAAACTTCCTGCCTTCTGCATAACATATGACTTCTTTTTACTTCTTCAGCTCTTCAACAAGCTATAATTTCCTCAGTGTGTATCCTCCCTCTTTTTTCCAACGCAGGTTTCAACGTCTGTATTACTTAATAGGTTATCTTCATGAGTAGTTACAGCCAAAAATTCATCACTCTGGGACTGACCTAGTGCTTGGCTTTTCCAGCCTGAGCAAGGCTGGTCTTAGCAGAACAGGCAGATACAGTAAAACACACACACTTTATCCAATGTCCTTTCTGCTCTGTAGGGCCTCATTTGGCTTACATTCCACGGGCTAAAGTTTGAAAAATCAGGATCACTACCATGACACAATAAGGTATGTTTATTAAACATGTTATTAAACAAAGAAGGGTTTGAGAGAGATGGCTACTTCTTATTTCAATAACATTTACCTCTTTCTTCTAGGATGCTTCGTTCTTTATCACTAATAACCCTCATCTACAGAGTTATTGATGGTCACAGGTTTCTCCCCAGGCTTTAAGTCACTTGAGCCTTGCAACAATCCTGTGAGGAAGGTAATACAAATATTACAGTGTATTCTTTGTGGATGAGTAAACCTAGTCTCAGAGAATTTAAGCAGTTTGTCCAAAGTCACACAGCAAATAATCAGTGAAGTTGAGGACTTAAACTGTCATTTCTGATTCTAAGCCAGATGTGCTTCCTGCTAGCCTAGGCTGCCTTTCCAAGCTAAGATTGCCAGGAGTACTCAACTTGCCAATCCCTCCAGCTCTCCCTTTAGTGCAACTGTTCAACTGTTCTATATAAATTTATTTCAAAATATACCCTTTACTTTGCTTTTCCCTTCTGGGCTCACAGTTGCCTCAATTGTAAAATAAAGAGTTTAGACTAGATAATTTTAAGTTGCCTTTCAGTGTTAACATGCTATGATTCCTAATTCTATTTTTGTGATTTTTGTCATTTGTTTCACTTTGCTATCTCCTATTTTATGCTATATCAGGCAAGTAAGGAATCTTATCTTCCCTTTGCAACTCCCCTAGAGAGCCCAGCAAAGCATGATGCAAGTGAGGAATGTTCAGTAGATGAGAAGGAAGGGGATCAAAAAGTCACCAATCAAATCTTTTCTATCAGCTTCCAACTGGATGCAATCATCACATCGCATGACACACAGCCTATCAACCTTAAATCCCTTTCAAAATATCCCATAGGAATGTATGTTCTCTCTCTTTGGATCAAACCTTGAATAAAAGTAATCAACATCTCTCTTTAAGCCTTCTTTACTACCCTTAAGAAGGAATGAATTAAATGAATCATCGCTGAATTAATGTGCTGAAATGTTTTGTGTCTTATTGACGATATGACTAGGGCAGGTGTCAGCAACCTTTTTGGCCATGAGAGCCATAAACGCCACATTTTTTAAAATGTAATTTCGTGAGAGCTGTACAGTGCTCACAGTGCACGCTCCTGTAACAGTGCCTGAAAAAAAAATTGACTTTATGGCTCCTGCAGAAAGAGCCATATCTGGCCCTAAAAAGAGCCAAATATGGCTCGAGAGCCATAAGTTGCCAACCCCTGGACTAGAGCATGGGGCTGCTTTGCAGAGAATCCTTTGGAAGGCATGCTAATAACCCACATTCTTGGCGTTCCTTAGTTTGAGACTCTTCACCACTGATCCATTGATTCTTCATCCCCTTGCTTATTTTCACGCATGTGATTATCCTCCATTCAGATGATCTAGAGGTCCATTTTAGAAACTCCCTGCCTCTGAAGGGGTGCCAGGGAGAATTGGAAGAAGAATCTGGTGCCTGATCATCTTGCTAATGGAAGATAATTATTGTGATTATCTCATCCTTCCTTAAAAGCTCTAAGGGTGGCAATGTAACTGCTCTGACAGGGTGAAGCTCAAAGTAAAATATGTTGTCTCTCATTGTGGAAAAACCTGTCATAGTCCTCTGAAGGATAAAAGCCCCCAGAAAAACCCCTGCTGGAAAAATAGCTTTTCTCTTTAAGGAATCATGGAAGGAACCCTAGCCCAGGAGGCAGGAAATCTTAGTACTGGTTCTGCCCCCAAATAACTCAGCCTTTGCTTTTTTCATCTTCCTCATCTATAAAATGGGACTAACAATGTCTGCCTCATGAGGCATTATGAAAATCACTTTTTAAAAAATCAGAGATATTTAATTCATTCCCTTCATTTTACAGATGAGGAACCTTAAAGAAAAGAGTTTATGTGCCTTACTCAAGGTCACACAAGAAGTATTCATAAGAGGAGAGCTTTGGGCTTTTCAAAATACCTGTGACTATGCTACATCAACATAAGAGGTTATCATGATATGGCATCCTTTTCTAGGGAAAAGGATCTGTAATTTTCTTATCATAAAGGAAGAGCCACTGTGCATGTGTATGTGTGAAAAGATGTGCTTATCTGTTTGTGTGTATGTGTTTGTAATAAAATCTCTTTTATTCTCTCTTCTTCAGGTTATGTCCTTTAACTAAATTATTTATTTTTTTCTTTCAGTTGTTGTGCTTAAAGTAATGAGCCCACTATCAAAACTGATCAATGGATTATAATCACAATTTTAAATCTGGAAGGATCCTCTAAAATCAACATTTTTATTTTGCAGATAAGCAAACTGAGGTTCAGAGAAAGAAAGTGAATTAAACCTGAAATGAGGGGATTGGCATATGTGCAAAGCCCATGATTTGCTCAGATGGGAATCTCTCCACACAGAGTACATTGAGAAAATAGCTTCTGGAAGAATTGTGATGTTCTGTATGGGAAATATCATGGGGAAGTTGGAGCATGCATTGATATTCAGTAGATAGTTCTGGTTAACTAACCCATGTGGTAAAGGCGAGGCTCCCTAATTGTCTTTGGAGCCATTCAAAAAAAGACATTTGCCTTCTGCAATTTGTACTCAGCTATAGCACCTCAGTCATCTTTAGCTTCTGTTCTGGTGATACAACTATCTATTGGGGAGACTGCTCTGTAATGGGAAGGGTTTCAGGGCCTTCTTCCTTTCTAACGACATATGGCCCCTAAGAAAAGGGCTCTTTGGCTTGTTCATTTTTCTTCTCACCTCCAGGTACATGATGTGGTTCAGGAGTGTGATCCACGGAAATCTGGGAGTCAAAACCCAATCCAAGTGTTTCAGCTAGTCCAGTATCTAATACCCCAAGCAGCAAGAGGCAATTGACCATCTGGAGTCTAGCTCTTCAGTCCTTCTGGCAGAGCTGTCCCCTTTGAGCAGGATCTTTGTGAGACCATTGCTTTAGGGGACCTGAGCTAAGTTTGAACCTAATATTGTTCTCCTGAGACTAAGACTGTCTAGGGGAGATTATGTGCCTGAGATATTGGGAGAGGTGTTGGCATGTTTGTTCTTGAAATAGCTTCACAACAAATATCCCTTTGTAAAAGCCAGTCTGGTCCAATTTAACCAGATGTCAGCATTAATTGGGCAGCTAGGTGGCACAGTGAATAGAAGAGTGGATTTGGAATCAGGAAGACACCTTCCAGGGCTGAAAATACTTACTACCTATGTGACATTAGGCAAGCCACTTAACTCTGTCAGCCTCCGTTTCATATTCTGTAAAATGAACTGGAAAAGGAAATGGCAAACTGCTCCAGTGTCCTTGCCAAGAAAACCCTAAAATGGTGGCACAAAGAGTCAGACACTACTAAAACAGTTGAACAACAACAATAATTGGCTAAATTATTATTTAATTAATTATGTATTTAATTAAATTGTATTTGGAGTACAAACCACTGCCTTTTACAATGGATGGGGGCTTGAGTTAATGGCAGTAGAGATACTCCATAAATACCACCTTGGATCCGGGAACCCAAAAAGGAGATACAGCTTTCCTGGCTTTGGGAGAGAGGGTCAGAGCATACACACAGAACAAATAATTAGAATCTCAGATTTTTGAGAGGTCTTGGAAAGCTAGTGTAGGCCAGGCCCAATTTTACATATGAGAAAACTAAGATCTGATGAGATCAAAAAACTTTCACAGTCACATCAATGTATCTTGCCCCCAGTTCCCGGGCTCTGGCCCTTATACCATGCCTGCCTCTTGGTCCAAGACCACATATTTCATTAGAGGTAGAGCTAGAACATGCAATGGAATATTCTATTGAAGAGAAGTAATGAAAAGATGAACTTAGAAAGAAAGGACTTGCAAAAAATTGAAAAGCAGCTATAAGATTTGCCAAAATGTTTACTCTATTTCTTTCCTCTACACACATTGCCCAGTTCAGAGAGGTAAGTCAATCAAGATTAACAACTCTTGATAAATAAGGAAGATTGATTTTTTTAAAGAATAAAAGAGAGAATGAAGACCCAATGAGTTTCATTTCACTTTTGCTTTTCAACCTAAGAATATTGTTAACTCACATTTACATAATATTTTGCATTTTTCCCCAGGCTGCACGATGGTTCTGTCTACAATTGGTAAAAGAGAGACTATGGAATTTGTGTATGGTTGGTTGTTATTGGGCTTTCATTTGTTAAAGGTATTATTCCCTAGGTATTTGGACTCCACAATCTCTAGCTGGAGAATTGTGTGCTTGTCCAGTTCTTTTCCTTCTCTTATCTGTTTCAATACTTGGAATAGTAGTCTGATGTTATCTACTTGTTCCCTAGAATCAGTATCTTTCTTTTGTGAAGTAATTTAGTTAAACCATTGCCACAGGTGAGAGAAAACATTTTTAGAGACCATAAGAAATTGCCAGATTGTTAGGATTATGGCTATGGCTGTTGGGATGAAGCAAATATATTCAGCCAGGGTCAGAGCACACCATTTATAATAATCATAGATGTTCAGTAGTTGTTGCACGAAATTAGGGACCCTTATAAACCAAAAATCTACCATACCCTGCATTAGGGACCAAAAAATCATTGAGATGCTAGATAGGATGAATGTTATCCTAGCCAGCTTCATTTTGGTTGTTTCAGAAGATTTTAGGTAGTTCACTAACTTTGCTCACCAATTAATGTTATAAAAAATAATATAAATAATCTGAGTAAGTCAAAGAAACACAGTTTGGGTCAAAGGAAGGATAAATTGGGATATTGGGGTGATTATAAGGATATTTGGGGGAGGAAATGAAGGTAAGGGAAGGTATATAGGAGATAAAGGAAATGGGGTATGTAGGAGAGAGCAGCTTAAACAGGTTTATTCCCAGAGGCTTGAGAAAAAGAATACAGGGAGGAAACTAGGGCCAGTAAGAAAATGTTTAGGTTTGACTGGAGGGTTTCTCTTGTTAGTTTCAAAGTCTCTTGAGGGAGGAGTCGAGAGGGCTCCTCCCTGCCAGTCAAACTGATGGCTGGAGGAAGTCTTGAAGGTGGGTACTTCCTGTCAAGATGGATGCCCGAGTTGTCTCAAGAAATAAAGGAAAATGATTCTTTCCTTTTGGCCCTTGTCTTAATTTTTGACACAATGACTCACTACAGGGTTTGAACAGGTAACAAGGGGATTTATTAATACCAGGGTCAGTCAGAAGGGGAGGGGGGGGGGGTTCAGGGTTTTCTAACTGCTGCTAGGGAGAGGGTGAGGGTGGGGGATGGGTCGCAGAGAGGTTTAGACAGAGAGAGAGCCCGGCTCTTCCAGTCAGGAAAATTTGACTGCCTTTTAAGTAAAATCTTTATCAAACCTAGGGATAACTTATTTTGAGGATACTCCAATTATCTAAAGAAACTAAAACCCAGTATGTTCAATCACCAAGCCCTCCCTTCCAACCAGGTCCCAAAGGAAAATCAGGGAAGGGGAGGGATGGAGATGGGAGATCTGAGAGAGGTCCAGAGAAATGAGATAGGTCCAAATTTCCCCAAACAAAATAAGCTCAGGCCAAGGCCAAAGCAATTAGGCCAAAGCCAAAAGGCTTTTTTGCCAAAGCAAAAGCCTCCAGCCACAGCAAAAGCCAGAAGGCAAAAGCCTCGTCTGTTGGAACTTCACCTCTATTTATAGCTTTAAGTTCTAACTGACTTTCTCAAGATTCTAAGATGTTTAACTGACTTTTTGTGACCATTAGAAATTACAGAAGCAAAAAGTTTCTGTTAGCCACCTTGCATTACAGATCATACTGAAAGTAGTATTATCCCCATTTTACAGATGAGAAATCCAAGACTCAAAGGTTATGGCTTACTCATATTCACATAGTTCAGAGGTGTCAGAGACAAAGCTTAAAACCAGGGCAGGAAAAAGGACTGAATTAGGAGTCAAAAGACTAGTTTCTGATCTAGGCATTGATAACAATGAGTTAAAAAAACTACGCCAGGCTTCAGGTTTCTCAGTTTACAAAGTGAGGATAATAGTACTTATTGTTTCTATCTCACAGAGTTACTATGAGATAGTGTATGGAAAGTGTTTGGTAAAGCACAAAGTCACATGTAAATGTAAATTATTAATTATTATTTTTACTGACATTTTCTAATAACAAGTCTTCTGGTTGATAGTTTTCCAATTATGAATTCATATTTAAAAGGTTTTTTTTTTAATTTACATCAAATATTTGTTTTAACTCTATACATGATTTTACTAGTCTTGGGAACTCCCACAATAAAATTCCTTTAAATAATTGAAATGTGTCTGGGCTCTTGGGAAATTAATTGATTTGTGGGGGGTTAAATAGCCACTACTCTGTCAAAGTCAAATTTGAACTCAGGTCCTCCTTTAATAAGGGCAACTTCTTATGCACTATTATAAGCTGCTTTCCCATATAGAACACCTTTCTATAGGGGGGAAAAGGTCCACAAAAACTATTTCTCATTCATCCCAGTTGGGAAAACATAAAAGCAGATCTTAGAGAACAATGTATACACAGAAAAAAGAACTATAGAAATAAAATAATTATACCTTGAGATGTATATTAGTTAACATGTCCACAAGACACTTACAAAGGCCACTTCTAAGTTTTGTATACCATTCATCATCTTCTGTTTGTGTACCATGTTCTTTGATCTTTAATAACCCCATGATTCACCTTTGTTTTCATTCACCAAGAACGAAAAAAAATCAATCAATAAACATTCACCAAAAAGGAATTAAAGTAGGCAATAAGGAAACTTTTCTTTGCAGATGATATGATAGTATACCTACAGAATCCTAGAAAAGCAATAAATGTTCACTAAGTTCCTGTTATCTGACAGATTCTATGTGAGGCAATTAGATTAGAGGGGGAGAAATGAAATATTCTCTGTGTTCAAGAAATTTATATTCAAATTCTGGGACAACAAGTATACATACACGTGTATATACAAGATGTATATACAAGTTATGCTCTATAACTAGTAGAAGAATGAATATTCTCCATTGCTTTCTCTTTCTGTTACCAAGACCTTCCCGCATCCTTTGAAGGTATGATCCAAGTGGAACAACAACAGCTCTTCCATGATCTCATGGGCCATCAACCACATAACAAATGGTTCTAGAAAGGATCTCTTTTTCTAGAGGTACATCATTGCATTGTAACCACTGGAAGACTCAGCCCAAAGATAATTACCATAGCAAGAATAGACATGTTTAGAAAGCATTGGCAGACCTTTCCCCTGAATTTGGAAGGCAGAGGGTCCTCTAAAGAAACTTACCATCAATAAACCAGACCCCCTCCAATTACCATGCTGTCAGTAAACCCTCCTTGATCTCAAATTCCAAATGGAGATTTCCTTTCAGACATAAAGCAAATAGCTTTGAATTTGATAGAGATAGATTGAATTAGACAGAGATGAATTGGATTTGATGACCTCTAAACTCCCTTCCAACTCTGAGGTTCTATGATTCAATGAATCAGGATGCTTAAGTCCCAAAAGACCATTAAGTAATATTTTTCCCCTCTAAATATTCGGATCCTTTTTTCTCAACTCTGCACTTCATTCTACCCATGCAGACATAACCAAATTCCACTTCCTTGCACTTTAAAATTGCCAGAGTTTTGAAAGAGCTCTTATTTCAGTGAAGGTCATAAATAACGGCTAGTTGAGCTTCAAGATCCTCTGAGCCAATATTAAAAAAAACAGCGCAGCTTAGGCAATAAATATTTAAAGGTGCTGTTAAAATGATGAAGTTTAATATGCCATAGGAAATTACATCAAGACATAACTAATTTATCCCAAAGGGCTAGACAGCATGTTTTAGATAAGCTAGCTTGAGGGTGGGGGGTGTTAAGTGCAAAGAGGATGAAAACATAAAATGTCTAACTGGGAAGTGAAGGATAAGATCCATACATTGTATCTTCCCATCAAATATGAAAAGAAAAGAAAAATGGAGAGGAAATCCTCAAACTTTACACAGAACTTTTTTTTCATTCTTCTCAAATGAGTCTATCCTCTTTTCTCTTTTTCAGGTAGTGATAGAAACATCAAGGATAGTGTGCTACAGACCAGTCCTGATAGGGACCCAGAAATGATTAAGCTAACTCTTTTGCCAGTCAGTCCCAGGGTGCTGTTCAATAGACAGAGAGAGAGAGAGAGAGAGAAAGAAACTACCTAATTCAAAAAATAAATTGAAGATGGGAAGGGGGGGGAATAAAAAGTCTTGACAGGCACCAGGGAATTATTAGTGCTGAGTTTTCTCAGGTTTTGCTGTCGACAGCTTGGCACGTACCTTTTACATTATAGAGAAATGAGAAAACACTGTGTACACAGAGAGATTCCGATCTTATTAAATTGCAAGAGTATTATTCATTTTGCCAAGGATTCAGACCTTAAATCTTGAGGCTGTCCAGAGCCCCGAGTACACCCCCACCAATCGATGTCCACACACAATCTTTCTTTTGGCCCCCACACAGTGCATTCAACATAAGTAATGTTTCCTCCTGTGGCTTTGCACCCAAGTCTCCAATAAACGCTTCCTGTCAGAGAGTCAGCTCATAAAGAACAGTAGCGTGTGCTGGTAACCCACTGCTGGGCCTGGAGGGAATGGTGTATCATCCACCCAGAATCCAGAACGGTGCTAAACAATGCACAAGACATCATCTTGTGCTGTTGTCTATGAGCATCCAATTGGGGGAGTACAGAGAGAAATGTGTTTTGACAGGATGGTGCTAATTGTCTCAAAAGTAAAATATTTTTATTGTGATAGTTAATTCAAAGAACAGCTGAATATGTCATGGCATAGACAGCTGGAGATATTATTAGAACGATATATGTATTTTTGTTATCACATTTTCCAGGGCACTAGCTGCTCCCATTCATGTTAGCAAGGTAAAGGGGTAGGGTTGAGGAGGGCAATGGAATTTTTTTCAAGTTACTTTTTCCTCCTTCACATTCCCATGACCCTTTGCCTAGATTTGTCCTTTGTACTCAGCTCATTCCCCCTTTCATTCCTGTTATTTGTGTCCCCATTAAACTGTGAAGTTGTTGAAAGCCACATCCTTATTTTGCATGTTTTTATACCTTAGTGCCTAGGACAAGTTGACACTAAACAGAAATGGAAGAACAGTAGAGTAGATGGGAGGGTGGATAGAAAGAAGGAAAGAAAAAATGAAGGAGGAAGAAAGAAAAGAAAGAAGAGAGGGTGGAAGGAAGGGGGAAAGGGAGGGAGGAAGGGAGCAAGTAATAAATGCCTATCATGAATCAGGAATTAGGGTAAGTCAAAGAATCACTTCTCTGTCTAGAGAGTTTAGAAAGCAAACTGTAAACTCCAGGAAACAAAAGACTATTTCATTTTTGTCTTCGTTTTCTCTGTGCTTAGCACAGAGTTTTGTACATATAGCCACTGATAATTGGTGAATTGGATTGAAAGAACTATTGATTGTGCATAGATCTTGCCAGGCTTTTCCCCATATGCATATTGTATTTATCATCTTTGGAAATGAAAAATAAAAATCTGTACATTCATTCATTCAGTAGACATTTCATGGATATCTTACTACTTTCAGAGCCCTGTATGCTAAGTACTGAGCGGGATGCAAAGATGAAGAACTCTAATTCAACAGATATTTATTAAGTGCTTACTGCACACAAAGATCGGGGCAGGTGAGGTGGCAGGTGCTAGTTCGGATACAAAGATTAAACCAAGCCAGTATTTTCCTTCTTGGAGTTTACAGTCTAGTAATTGAATGCAATTCCACTTAATGAGCATGTGTTAAGTACTTGCTATATATGCAAGCTACTATACCAGGTGCTGGAAAGAAAAAGACAAAAAGAAAACAGTAGCTGCTCTTGAGCAACTTACATTCTATTGGGGGAAACATAGCATACAGAAAATACATATGTATGCAAATATATATGTATATATATATATATACATGTGTGTGTGTGTGTGTGTGTATAACATCATGAGGGAGATGACACTAATAACTGGGGCTGGGCTGGGGTAGAATTCCAGGGAAGGCATGATGGTAGAGGTGGTACCTGAGTTGAGTTTCAAAGCAAGATAAGGCATCTGTAAAGAGGTGAGGAGGACATACAATCCAGGTGTAAGGGAATGGCTTACATGGGTGCACAAAGGCAGGAAATAAGCAGTGTTCAATGAAAGAAAATTGCAAGTAGTTCATTTTGGCCAGAGTAAAATAAGGCTGGGAAAATACAGTGGAGTCAGATTGCAGAGGTCCTTGAATGCCAGGATAAGAACTTTACATTTTATCATATAGACAATGGAGAGCCTACTGACAATTTTTAGCAAAGGAGTACCTGGTCAGGCTTGTTCCAAAAGAAGATTATTTAGCAGCCGTGTAGAGGACGAATTGAAGGAAGAAGAGATTGGATGCAAGGAGACAATTGGAAAGTTATTATAGTAGTTTAGGTGAGAAGGTATGATGACCTATACTAGGCTAGTAACTATGAATGGAGATAAAACACATTAGATATGCTGTAGAAGTGGAATCAATAAGACTTAGAAAGAAATTGAACTCGGGGAGAAGGGGAGAGAGAAGGGGGAAAAGAATAAGACATGACTTAAGAATCTCAGTGGCTAGAAAAATGATGTTGCTCTCAAGAGAAATGAGAAAGTTTAGAGAGGGATGGTGTAGACAATGAGTGCTATTTTGTCTATTTTGGAGCTGAGGTGCTTATGGGATATCCAAGGAAAAATGACTGGTAATCAGTTGAGTATTTGGGTTGAGTTAAGATTAGAGTTCAGAAAAGAATTATTTTCTTTCCTTTGAAAAAGAAAAGAAATAATTTTATAGATAGCAAATAACATAAAATAATGATAGAATAGGGAATGTTTAAATATGTGTGGTGATGTAATTTGTTTAAAAGGTGAATTTCTTGTCAGAGTATTTGCAAAACAAATACTCTACTTCTTTCCTTTAATTCTAAGATTTCTCTCTTCTAGAAAGGGAAGAAGTTAATTTTGAGACAATAAGGTTGCAGAATAGGCTCTTTTTCTTCATTTGCTTAACAAATCCAAACTTATCTAAAGTTCTATATGAAATCCATTCCCCAACTTTTGGGAGAAGAATTTGGTTCCTCTTCATCTGAGAAAAAAAGGATCAATGATCAAGCAAAAGAGTGGATGACCACTTAACCAAAATGTAGAGAGGGTTATTCAGGTATTACATAGCCACTGAGGTTTCTTGCTACTCCAAAATTGATTCCATCATTCTAGAATATTAGATATAAAGATATGGAAATCATCTGGGAAGACTTGCTACCAAATAGATGGCAGCAGTTGAACATAAAAAAATAAGTATTTCCAGAACAAAAGCTTGGAAGATACTCATGCTAAGGTGAGTAAATATGATGTGTATATTTAGCCAGTAGATATGTATGAGTGACATGTAAGTAATAATAATGCAAACTGATACATGTAAGAGCATAAATGTTATTAGAAGTCCAAAGGAAAAGTATAGCTACTAAGAAGATGAGGGACATAGTAGATGGCATTTGTTCTGGACCTTGAACAATGGGGAGGATTTCAGAGGGATAGAGAACTTATTCCAGAAATTGTTGTTTAATTACTTCAGTCCTATTTGACTCTCCATTTTGGGTTTTTTTGGCAAAGATAATTGAGTGGTTTGCCATTTTCTTCTCCAGTTAATTTTACAGATGAAGAAACTGAGGCAAATTGAATTAAATTACTTCCACAGGGTCACATAGCTAGTAAATATCTGAGACCAGATTTGAACTCAGAAAGATGAGTCTTCCTGATTCCAGACCCAGGTCTCTATCTACTGTACCACTTAGCTGCCCCAAATCCCAGGCACAGAGAACAGTGTTATAATCAATATTTCTATAACTGACATTCACAAAATATACTACATGAACAAAAGCCCAGAGGAAGAAAGCACAGGACTCTTACAGGAGCTTATGAATAGTCCACTTTGGCTTGAATATAGTGTCCATGGAAGAGACTATTGTCACAAATATGGAAAGGTAGGCAGGCTCCAAAGAGTGAGGGAGAAAGGTTAAATGCACTGCAAGGGACTTTGAATTTTATTCAGTGGGCAAGGGAGACCACAATAATAATCTAGTGAAGGCTGTATGGTCATTTGTGGGGGTATTTTAAAAGGGATCCTGATTTGGCTCCCCATTCTAGGTGGCCTCTGAAATACCTTCCAAATCCAGGATTCTGTAATTCTTTGATAATATAAGCTACAGATTGGTTTTGAGCTAGTAGAAGGGACCAAATGTATGAATAAAGATCATTCTGGTAGTTGTTTAAAGGCTGGCTTAAATGGAGTCACTATCTAAGCAGGCAATGAGGACCTGATGGAGAAGATAGCAGTGGGAAGACAGAAGGGGCAAATCCAAAAGATAGTGTGAAGGTACATTGGTAGTATTTGTAACTGATTGGAAATAGGAAGTGAAGGGGTGGGAAAAGTCAAAGATAACACTAAGGTTTTGAACATGGTGACTAGATAATTGATGGTACCACTGACAGCAATCAGGAAATCAGGAGGAGGCACCAATTTTAGGGGATGATAATAAGCTTAGATTTGAACATGTTGATTTCAAGTTGCCAGCAGGATACCTAAGGTAAGCTGTCTTTTAAAATATGTTATACTTTAAATGAGGCTTCTAAGAGGTCAAATAAGAGGTAGGAGCATTGGGTAAAGAATCCAAGAATATCCTCTAAGCAGTTGTAGATGTAAGTTTCAAGAAAGAGCAGGATAACAGGTCAAGATTTGGGAATTTTCTGAGTAGAAGTGATAATTAAAGTGAAAATTAATGTAGATATGAATGAAATTGCCATGGAAAGAAGAAAAAAGGTCTCAGAATAGAAGGCTGGAGAACATCATCAGGAACAAAAGAGCATGGTTTAAAGCCAGAAAAGAAGGAGTCCAAAAGGAAAAAATACTAACCAAGGAGATGGAGAGTAGGACCAAAAGGCAATAAGTGTACCAAGGAAGAAAATATATACTTGAATTGTCAAAAATGCTAAATGTTCAAGGAGAATGAGGATCAGGGAATAAGAACAACTATTCATCCTAAAGGAAGTTATATGCTTGAATACCCTAGCCACTCATCACCATTGTCTTTCTTGTATGCAAGGGGTAAACTACCATAAAGCCCCTTAAAGTTTCACTCTTTCACTCTCACTAATTATAACTTCTCTTTTAATATTTCCCTATGTTTTAACTGTACTTCATAAGACTAATCCTCCCTCTACTTCCATCCTCCTTGTCTAGCCATTCATAACAGGCTTATAAAAAATGTGGACATATGATGATTCAGTTATGCTTCCCTTTCTGAAATCTCATTCTCTTTGAAAGCATCATTAAATACTATGGGTGGTGGTGATATGATAAAGTGGAAAGATCACTGATTCTAAAGCCACAGAGTTAGATTTAAATCCTATTGTTTACTACCTGTGTGACCTTCTGTAAGTCACTTAAGCTTTTGGATTCCTGTTTCTTCACCTAGAAAATAAAGGGATTGGAGTTATGGTCTGTAGGGTCCCTTCCAACTCCATATCTATGACCATATGATCCCTATGGGATCACAGGCAGTTAGTGCCTAGTGACAAATCCAGACTCAAGTACTTAACAGTTGTGGGACCCTGCGCAAGTCATAAACCATTTGCCTCAGTTTCCTCAACTATAAAGTAGGTATAAATAACAGCACATTCATCACAGCATTGTTCTGAGGATCAAATAAGATATTTGCAAAAAGCTCTTAGCACTTAGTACCTGGCACACAGAAGGAGTTTAAAAAGTGCTTGTTTCCTTCTCCCCTTTTCCCTTCCCTTTGTAATGAATACTGAAATGTGACTGATTCTTATAAAAATAAAATGAAAATTAGTTCCTCTAAAACACTGTAAAGGCAGAATGGTGCAGGTAAGACTGCTGGGCAGCTAAATGGCATGGTAGACAAAACTATAAGGTCTGGGAAAGCTCTTTCTGAATTCAAATCTGGTCTTAGACATTTACTAGCTGTATGGCTCTAGAAATGTCATTTAACTCTGTTCGCCTCAATTTTCACATCTATAAAATGAGATATAGAAAGAAGTAGCAACTTGCCAAAATAACTTTTAAATGTGTCGCTAAGAGTCAGACACAACTGAACAACAACAATGGTGATTGAATTCTGGATTAGATACCTCATAATTATGTGGCCTAGGGCAATTTTCTCAACCTTTCAAAATCTCAATTTCTTCATCAGTAAAATCTGGATAATCTGTTTCTGGATTTTAATTGTGTCTTTTACCAGGCCTGTAATTTCATAAATAGGGGATCTCCCACTGAGGAAACTTCCTTTATCAAAGCAGATCAAGAAAAGAAAGAAGGAAGAAATGGAGGGAGGGAGGAAAGAAGGAAAGAAAGAAGGAAGAAATGGAGGGAGGGAGGAAGGAAGGAAGGAACAAACAAACAAGGAGAAAAAGAAAGAAGGGAAGAAAGAAAGAAAGAAAGAAA